>NW_024068026.1:0-282857 GCF_009389715.1 Phoenix dactylifera | reverse complement strand
CTTGCGCCAGGCCTTTTGCGGAGCCTTCGGCCAACCACGAGCGGAATCCCCCGAGGCTCAGCCCTCGGTTGCCAGGCTAACCCGCTGATCATCCGGGATGCAGGGTGAAGAGGACTAGCCTGAAGCCCCGACCGGTCGCCTCGGCTTGCGCCAGCCTTGGCCGACCAACGAGCGGAATTCCCCGAGGCTCGGCCCTCGGATGCCAGGCTAACCGATGATCATCCCGGGAGCAGACTAGCCTGAAGCCCCAACCGGTCGCCTCGGCTTGCGCCAGCCTTGGCCGACCAACGAGCGGGAATTCCCCGAGGCTCGGCCCTCGGATGCCAGGCTAACCCGATGATCATCCCGGGAGCAGACTAGCCTGAAGCCCCGACCGGTCGCCTCGGCTTGTGCCAGCCTTGGCCGACCAGCGGAAGAATTTCCTGAGGCCTAACCCTCGGATGCCTGGCCTAGCGCCGGAAGAATTTTCTGAGGCCTAACCCTCGGATGCCTGGCCTAGCGCCGGAAGAATTTCCTGAGGCCTAACCCTCGGATGCCTAGCCTAGCGCAGGAAGAATTTTCTGAGGCCTAACCCTCGGATGCCTGGCCTGGCGCCGGAAGAATTTCCTGAGGCCTAACCCTCGGATGCCTGGCCTAGCGCCGGAAGAATTTCCTGAGGCCTAACCCTCGGATGCCTGGCCTAGCGCCGGAAGAATTTCCTGAGGCCTAACCCTCGGATGCCTGGCCTAGCGCCGGAAGAATTTCCTGAGGCCTAAACCCTCGGATGCCTGGCCTAGCGCCGGAAGAATTTCCTGAGGCCAAACCCTCGGATGCCTAGCCTAGCGCCGGAAGAATTTCCTGAGGCCTAACTCTCGGATGCCTGGCCTAGCGCCGGAGAACTTCAAGAGTCAGGAGTCGGCAAGACGCTACTAAGAGTTAAAAAGAGGAAGGACGAAAGTGAAATGAAGAAACACTTTGTTTGCATTAACTTTCGTTGCATCAGGGCCGAGACCCATACAACATGGCAAAACGCCAACATACAAAAAAAGAAGAACAAAGAAAAGTACAGAAAGTCAGCTTGGAGGAACCACTGGGTCGGAACGGCGAGCACGTCCGCGAAGGGTAGGGAGACGGTTGGAGAATCGGCAGGCAATGGCATCGGAGGGGAGTCGAGGAGGGAGACCCCACTCAGGTCAATTCCGGGGTATTTAGCGGACACCCTTGCCAGGCCTTCATCGAAGCCTAAGGCAAAGGAGTCGGACCCCGCGTCCGACATGTCACGGATGAACTCGACGGACTGACGATAAGCCTGTACCGCCTGACGCCGATTTCCGCGCTCTTCTCGGCCAGCGCCGCCTCCGCTCGCTCCGTAATCTGAGCTTTCGCTTCCATGACCTTCGCCACAATCCGGTCGTCCACCTCGGAGGAAACCCTCAGCAGATCGGCCCGAGCCTCCATGTGCTTCGCCTCGGCAGCGACGCGAGCAGCCTCAGCCTCCTCCAGGCACGAATGAAGCTCCTGGTTGCTCGCACGAGTCCCTCCAAGGCCGACTCCAATTCGACCAGCCTGGCTTCAAGAGATCGGGTTCGGTTGCGGGCATTGTCGGCCGACTGCTGGGCCTTCTCCCACCTCTCCCAGAAGTCGGCAGCCTTCCGGGACTGCTTTTCGGCCCGCTCCTCCGCCTTCCTGATCTCGCCTTCGAGACCCGAGGCAAGCTTGAGTTGCTCCTGAGCCTCCAACAGTTGCCTCTCGAGGGCGGCGAAGCCGAGTGCCCGCTCTTCGGCCACCTGGAGCCTCGTCTCGAGGTCCCTGGTCGTCCTCCCCACCGCAGCCTGGCCTCCCTCCTCTACAGCTTTCAGTCGGCTCTCGGCCCTCGCCAGAAGCCTCGCCTGTTCCTCGTGGCCCTCCTCCAGACGGATCATGTACTGGGCGAGCTAAGAGATAGGAAAAATGAGAGCGTCAGACGGGGATCAATAGAGCCTATAAATGACGAAAGCGACCAAAAGAACACTCACCGACATGAGACAGACGCAGCTGGCAGCTCCGACTTTAGGGATCCTCATCTGCTGGACCTGCCTACGGTCACTCTCCAGCAGCACCGTCTCGACGAGGTTTCGGACGCCGGCGAAAGTGAAGGCCGACCCCGACTTCGCCCCGGAGCCGGACGGTGGTTCTGCAGCCTTACCCTTACCCATCGCTTGGGGGAGAGTCATGCCGACCGTGCTCGGGGCGGGGCCGTGCCAGAAATCGACAGGGTCCCGCTCGGCCGGGGCCTCGGCGCGCCCCTCCTTCTCGTATCATCCGAAAGCCGACCGAGCGAAGGCCGGGCTGGGGACCGACCGCGTCCGACCCGGCCTCTCGGGCCACGCCCGATGACACCTCCGGAAAAGCGGTTAGTCTCATCACCGGAGGGCTGATACGGCGTCAACTGTCGGTCCGAGCCCGCGCGTCCCCCTGATCGGTGGGCCCGGACCGCGTCTGTCGGCGTCGGAGTCGCCTGCTGGCGGGGCTTCTTCGCCGGTGGACCCCGCTCGGAGGAGTCCGTTTCTTCCTCCGGACCGCTTCCAATAGGGACGCCTACTACAGCCATCGCTTGTCCGACTGGCATGACGTCGTCGATTCTGCAAAAGGACGAGATGGTTAGAAACTGAGAAACTGATGGAAAGAAGAAACGAAGAGGAGAAAAGGGCTAAAAAGAAGAAGTGGTGGCGGGCTCACGTCGCGGGGACCGAGCTCAGACCGACGTTCACCAAGGCATCCTCGGAAATAAGGCTAGCCACCGGGGGGAGCCGGCCCTCGGCAACCAACCCCCTCAAAGATGGCGACGCCATCGGACTCCTCCCTCGACAACCTCGATAGGCCGATCGGAGACTTCATCGGCGTCTCCCAGGTTGTCCGACTCCCCAAGAAGGATTTACGTCGATGAAAAAGAAACGCTCCTTCCAGCCATGAATGGAGGAAGGAGCCTCCTTGACGAGGCCGCACCCTCGCCGTGCCGCAAAGCACCACCACCCTCTATCCCGGGGTGGCCGTTCAGGCCGTAGCATTCCCCAAAAGACGTCAGGGTGGCGGGAACCTCGTGCATGCGGCAGAGAACCTGGAAGGCCGTCAGGGTACGCCATGAGTTCGGGCACCAGTTGCGTCGGCGCCACTCTTAAACCTCGAAGCACCTGCACGGACTAAGTCCGAGAGGGGAAAGCGGAACCCAGCCCGAAGGATGTCCTCATTGATGGCGACCTTCCCTGGAGGAGGATGGGACATCCTCTCCTCAGGCCCGGGAGCGTAACGTTGCAGGCTTCGGGAAGGTGGTACCGGGCCACGAACCTATCTAGGTCTTCGGGGACCAGCTCCGACTGAATGCGGTCCGCTCTTACCTCGTCCATCCCTAACGGCCAGTGAATCTACGGTCAGGACGGGTGTCAAGAGGAGAGAAGGGACCGGAACGACTGGGGTACACTAATACGAAGGGAGAAAGTACGGAGAGCCCTAAATTGAAGAGTGGGGGCAACTCACCGGAAGGGAAGGAAGAACGGCTCCGAGAGCGTCAAAGGAGGAGCGAACGAACAGTCCGACGGCAACGGCAGCAGCACAAGGGAGAAACTCGAGGATGCCTGTGAAGAGAAAGGCGGACGGGGGAGGGCCCCCGGTCAAATAGGCGGAAAGGCGGGTGACGCCTCGGTGACGCCAGAGGACGCCCGGCTGCCGAAGGATCGTTCGCGCCCCAAAGGCGAATCGACGCCATTAAGGAAGGATGTCCGCCGAAATCCGCAGACTGCCAGATCAGCGACAACCGCCATATGCCATAAAGAAGGCGGGGGAGCTCGGAGCGCGCGCGCCTTTCCGAGGGATGGCGGCAATCTCGAAGCGTCACTCCCTTCACCCGTTCCCCTCCTGGTTCCAGGCTCGGAAGTGGGGGGCTACTGTTACGGGGGAACTAGCCACCATGCCCCACGTGACCGGCACGCGCGCCCAGGAAGACTACGGCTGCCCCTTGATCCAGCAATCCGACCTCGGGTCGGATATCTTCGGCTCCGCAGCCCGACCCCGAGTCGGCTGCCCCTTGGTCCAGCAATCCGACCTCGGGTCGGATATCTTCGGCTCCGCAGCCCGACCCCGAGTCGGGTGCCCCTTGATCCAGCAATCCGACCTCGGGTCGGATATCTTCGGCTCCGCAGCCGACCCCGAGTCGGGTGCCCCTTGATCCAGCAATCCGACCCCAAGTCGGCAATCTCTTGACAACAACAGACTGTTCCCCTGAGGCACGCCGCGGCCCCCTGCTCCACTACTCCCCGCAACGGCCGTTCCGGCGCTGCCCCACGATCCCCTGTAACAGCCGTACAAAGCGGAGCTCCACTACGCCCTGCCATGGCCGTACCCAGCGCTGCCCCACGACGCCCGTGCAACGACCATGTCAGTGGCAACCCCATCGTGCCACACGATGACCGATCCCCAGAAAAACCCCCCAGCCTGATATATATGCGGCTGGGGGGGAAGGGGAGGGTAAGCAAGATTTTCCAGAGTATTATCTTACCTGCTACCTCTTCTTCTCCTTCGATCTCCCCCTAACTTGATCGTCGGAGGGCCCCCACTACCCCGGTGGTGGTGCGAAGGCTTGCTTGCAGGTTTTCCGGCGGAAGGTGGAGCGCAACCGAAGTAATTCCAAGGGAACCCCGTTCATACCGCTGTGCCAATCGTTCTCGGTTTGGACCCCCCAGCAACAGAAACATTTTACCATGTGATAATTTTACATGAGTAATTAAATTACGATGATTATCCCATAAAGAGAGTAATATTTTATATTAACACTATAATTTTTTCTCCAAAAGTTGACCCAAGCTCAAAAGAATTCTATAAAAGTTTGGAACATACTAGAGATCAGAAATGAAATCATGATTGCCATTCTTGAGCTTGATTAGAACATCACCTTTGTCTTAAACCAAAAGTTTGGAGTTGTCACCAAAAGTAACATAGCCTTGCACACTTTTATCCATATCAACAAACAATTCTTCTTCCCCATCATGTAGTTTCTTGCACCGATATCAAAGAAACAATTCATTGTTTCATTCCCTCTGTTGGGGGAAAACCCCAAGTCATACCGCCACGGAGGCGCGCGGCCAAAAAGCGCCGGCTGGAAAGGCGCTCGGCCAAAGGGTGCCGACCAGAAAGCACCAACCAGAGGGGTGCTCGGCTAGAAAGAGCCGACCAGAGGACGCCGACCAGAAAAAGCGCTCGATTAGAGGGCGCTGACCAGAAAGGAAAGAGCGCGAAATAAAGGCGCTCGGCTAGAAGGCGCTCGACCAAAGGGCGCCGACCAGAAGCATTAGAAGCAACCCGCCACAGGGCGCCCCATGGGCGACCAGCTCGGCTCGGCACCCCTGCCGAGCCGATTGCCTCGACCAGATGTTCAACCCCTGCCTAACCCCCTGAGGGACTTGACAACTCACTACAACCTGCCGCTATCTCCAAGCCGTCAAGGCATAAGATCTCCGCAGGTATTTGGCACGACCTGCCATTAATGCATGAGGACCCCCTCAAGTCTCCGATGCACTCAGTCATTTAATGAACACGGGCTCAAGACGATCTCCGGATCACTGAACCATCAAAGCGTATGGCTCTCCCTGACCGCCGGTTCACTCGGTAATAAATGTACTTACCATCCATGGACCCCGGGCCTACGGCCGGCGGTTCAACCACTCCAACAGGTCGATCGACCGTGACAACTCCCTGGTTCCGGTCTGATTCGGCCTCATATTCTCCTACGCCATTAATAGGCCAAATCGTGCCCAATTATTACAAAAGAGGACAAACTCCCTGTCACCTCCCGGGCAACATAAAATCCCTCTATAAAAGGGAGCCTGGGAGGAAAGAAGGGGGGACCGAAACACAAGCAAACAACACAGACACAATTAAGCACAATATCCTCTTCATCTTCTTCACTCTCTGGCTTGCTCTCTCCACATATTTGCCCCCTCTGACTTAAGCATCGGAGGGCTGGCGCCGGGGAGCCCGGCCACCGGCTTTTTTGCAGGACGGGACAGGACAGGACGCACTCTCCTCTCCGCTCTCTCACACCCCCCAGGAGGGCACAGGAGGACGCAGCCCGGCCGGCGCCACCGCCATCTGCCCTCCCCGCGGCGGGAGCTCCTCCTTCCCTGGCTTCGCGGCGGCCCCCGGGTCCAATTTTCAGCAACAGTTGGCGCTAGAGGAAGGGCCCGAGTTCACTGCCATGAAGCTAAGAAGCAAAGGGGCTTCCAACGCCTCTCGACGTCCTCCACCCAGCCCTGAGCATTCCGTCCGAAACTCACCACCTCCGGCTGAGCCAGTTCATCAAGTTCGGCCGGAGCAGTTTGATGCCCTGGTGTAACAGGTGCAGGCCCTGGCTACCGCTGTCCAAAGCCTGCAGCCCAGGGGCATTCCAATGGCACCGCCTCCTCCGGCTCCAGTTCAACCGGAGCCCCCTACAAGCGGACTTCCCCTTCGAGGTCAGGACTCCCAAGTCCAGGCCTCCCTCTGGAGAGAGCACCCAGCCAGGGGCTACGGAGGCTGGCCACAGCCTTCAGAAGCTGAGTCGGTTCCAGGGCAACCTGCGCTCGAACGAACCGTTGCAGCGATCTTCCAGAATGACGAACTCGACAAGAAGGTCAAGAAGCTGGAGCGCCAAATCCAGGCACTCCACGGGAGAAAATCAGGACGTGACGGCGACTTCGAGTTCACTACGAAGTCACCCTTCTCCCCGGAGATCGAAGATGAACCGGTTCCGCTACGGTTCAAGATGCCCCAGGTGGAGCCCTACAACGGCAAGGCTGATCCCCTTGACCACCTGGAAAGCTACCGGGTCTTGATGGCCCTACAAGGAGCCTCGGAGGCCATGATGTGCAAGGCTTTTCCGGCGACACTCCGAGGGCCAGCCCGGCTGGGTTTACCGGGCTGAAGCCGAGTACTGTCTCCTCCTTTGAGCAGCTCGGCAGACAGTTTGCCGGCAACTTTGCCGCCAGCCAGCCCCAGCGACGGACGTCCGACTCCCTCCTAGACATTAAGCAAAAGGAGGGAGAGTCCTCAGGGAGTATTTGGACCGGTTTACCGCCGCAACATGGGAGGTCCGGGAGCTTGACCAGTCAATCGCCATGTCAGCACTAAAGACTGGATCCCGGTCTTACAGGTTCCTCTTCTCAATCGAGAAGAGCTTCCCCTCGGACCTCACCGAAATGTTCGCTCGGGCGCGGAAGTACGCCAAGGCGGAAGAGGCCGTGGCAGTTAGGCGGGGCGGGACCGAGCAGAACCCCAAGAAGAGACGCCGCGAGGAGCGCGGCCAGCCCAGAAGCCTGTCTCCGCGACAAGCTAAGAATCCGCCCCGCCCGAAGAGTCCACCCCGACTGAGGGGACCGCCACAGCAGAGGTCACCACTCCGCCCAAGGTTCCCACTACGGGCCCGTGCACCCGAGGAGAGGTATGAAAAATACACATCCCTTAACGCTCCTCGGGCTGAAATCCTCATGAAGATTGAGAGTCGGATTGCATCCGGCTCCCACCTCCGAAGCCAGACACCAGAATCCGGCGTGATCTCCGGAAGTATTGCCGTTCCACCGGGATCACGGCCATGATACCGAGGAGTGTTACCAGCTCCGAAATGAGATCGAAGCACTCATCCGCCGAGGGGTGCTCGATCGGTTTGTGCAAGGCCGGCGTGATGGGAAGAAGCCCGCCGAAGGAGCAGCACAGCCTGAAGGTTCAAATGCCAACAGGCCCATCGCCGGCGTCATCAACACTATCCGAGGCGGGACCTCGGCTGGGGAGGCCTCAGGGGAAGAAGCCTCCTCGAAGCGCCCGCGCACCTCTGAAGCCGTCTCCTTCTCAGATGATGATCTAGAGGGAGTCGAAACTCCCCATGATGATGCCGTGGTCATCTCCATGATCATAAATAAATTCGATGTAAAACGCATCCTGGTTGATAATGGAAGCTCGGCGAATGTTTTGTATTTTGGTGCTTATTGTAAAATGGGGATGACAAAAGAGCAACTACGGAGGATGAATGCTCCGTTGGTTGGATTCACTGGGGATTCAGTCCCAGTAGAGGGCGAGATCGACCTTCTGGTCACAGCCGGGCTCGCCCCTCGTGAAAGTACCGTGGGTATGAGCTTCCTTGTAATACGCCTGCCCTCGATTTACAACGCCATCCTCGGAAGGCCAGGACTCAACGCCCTCCGAGCAGTGGTCTCGACTCACCATCTGCTGATGCGATTCCCCACCAGCCAGGGAATCGGTGAAGTTCGAGGGGACCAAATGGTGGCAAGGCGATGCTACCTAGCGACCCACGAGGCAAGACGACCAGCCGAGGTACCTGCCCCAACAACTGACCAGCCCTCAACGGAAGTTATGGAGGCACGGGTCAACCCCCAGAAAGAGCGGGTAGAGCCTGGTGAGTTGTTAATTCAAGTTCCCTTACGAGAGAACTTTTCCGAGCTAACCGTGCAGGTCGGCTCTGGCCTTGGCGAACACGAGAGGAGTCGCCTCGTCAACTTCCTACGGGACAATATGGATGTCTTCGCATGGTCGCCTGCAGACATGCCGGGGATAGATCCGGAGGTCATGGTCCACCGGCTTCAGGTGAAGCCGACCTACAAGCCCGTGCGACAAAAGAAGCGAGGCGCCGCCCCTGAACGACAACGAGCAGCAGCCGAGGAGGTCGGCAAGCTCCTTGAAGCCGGCTTCATCCGGGAGATATCCTACCCAAAATGGCTCGCCAATGTGGTCCTCGTCAAGAAAGCCAGCGGGAAGTGGCGTATATGCGTGGACTACACCGACCTGAATAAAGCCTGCCCGAAGGACAGCTTTCCACTCCCCAGCATCGACCAGCTCGTGGACTCTACCTCGGGTCACGAGCTGCTGGCATTCATGGACGCCTTTTCCGGATACAACCAGATCCCGCATGGCGCCAGAAGATGAGGAAAAGACAGCCTTCATCACCGACGGGGGAACCTACTGCTACAAGGTAATGCCATTCGGCTTGAAAAATGCCGGGGCAACTTATCAAAGGCTGGTCAGCCAAATCTTCAAAGACCAAATAGGCCGAAACATGGAGGTCTACGTGGATGACATGCTGGTGAAAAGCAAGGTGGCGCAAGACCACATAGCCGATCTCAATGAAGCATTCTCTGCACTCCGAAAAGTACCAGATGAAGCTCAATCCAGCTAAATGTGCATTCGGGGTCACCTCCGGCAAATTCCTCGGCTTCATCATTACACAACGAGGAATTGAGGCCAATCCAGAGAAGATCCGAGCCCTCCAAGAGATGGCGCCTCCCAGGACGGTCAAGGAGGTACAACGGCTCACAGGCCGAGTCGCAGCCCTCGGGAGATTCATCTCGCCGCTCGGCCGAGCGCTGCCTTCCATTCTTTGCAGCCCTCAAGAAGCCGAAGAACTTTTTGTGGTCGGACGAGTGCCAGCAATCTTTTGAGAAGCTCAAGCATCTACTGGCTTCCCCTCTCCTGCTCACAAAGCCTCAACAGGGAGAGCTTCTTTATCTATATCTAGCTGTCTCCCCTGTAGCAGTAAGCTCGGTCTTGGTCCGAGAGGAGGGTAAACTCCAAAAGCCAGTATATTACACCAGCCGGGTCTTGAGGGACGCCGAGACCCGATACTTCAAGCTTGAGAAGACTGCCTATGCTTTGGTCATCTCGGCTCGGAGGCTCCGACCCTACTTCCAAGCTCATACAGTGGCTGTGCTGACCGACCAGCCGGTCAAGCAGATCCTGCAGAGATCAGATCGTGCGGGTCGGATCACCAAATGGGCCATTGAGCTCGGGGAATTCGACATTGAGTACCGGCCCAGACCGGCGATCAAAGCACAAGCGCTCGCAGACTTTATAGTCGAGTGCATCATACCGGACGAGGCCGAGCCCGAGCCTGAGCCACCAACGGAGCCGACCCCGAGTTTGACATGGACTCTGCATGTCGATGGCTCTTCAAACTCGGGGGTAGTGGAGCGGGACTTATCCTCACCAGCCCGGAGGGGTGGTCGCCGAGCAAGCCTTGCGCCTCGAGTTTCCCACTTCCAATAATATGGCGGAGTATGAAGCACTTGTCGCCGGGCTCAAGCTAGCCAAGGAGCTAGGAGTGAAGGACTTGAAGGCCTTCAGTGATTCTCAGCTCGTCGTCAACCAAATTATGGGCGACTTCGAAGCCAGAGACCCGACCATACAGAAGTATCTTCAGAAGGTACGGGATCTCGCCTCGACCTTGGACTCTTTTCACATTCAACATGTTGCCAGGTCGGAGAATCTCAGGGCCGACCAGCTATCAAAGCTAGCGTCCTCTCGCATGAGCGAGCTTTCCAAAAAGGCAGTACTGGAATATCTCCAAAAGCCCAGCACAGACAAGCCCGAGCAGACCCTCTGCACTGAGTTCGAGCCAAGCTGGATGGATGAACTCACCAGCTACCTGCAAGACGAAGTCCTCCCCACCGATGAACGAGAGGGCTCGCCGAATCAAGCGCTCCGCCACCCGATACATATTGTATGAGGGAAGGCTCTATCGGAGATCTTTCACATCTCCCCTCCTCAGATGCCTCCGCCCAACGGAGGCTAATTACGCCATGCGCGAAGTCCATGAAGGAATTTGTGGAAATCATCTGGGAGGGCGAGCATTGGCCCACAAAATTCTACGCCAAGGATACTATTGGCCGACACTCCAGAAGGATGCTATGGGCTTCGTCCAAAGATGTGACCGGTGCCAAAGGAACGCCAATGTTCAGCGCCGGCCCTCGGCTCCTTTGACTTCTATCAGCTCCCCTTGGCCTTTTGCCCAGTGGGGAATTGACATCCTCGGGCCATTTCCACTGGCCACCGGGCAAAGAAAGTTCCTGGTCGTCTCCATCGACTAATTCACAAAGTGGGTGGAAGCTGAGCCCCTCGCCCGGATCACCGAGCAGAAGATGCGGGATTTCATCTGGAAGTTCATTATCTGCAGATTCAGGCTTCTCCGCATCCTTATCTCTGACAACGGTCGCCAGTTCGACAACATCCACTTCAGGGAGTTCTGCTCCGAGCTTGGCATTGACCATCGCTTCACCTCGGTCGCGCACCCTCAGATGAACGGAGAAACCGAGGTAACAAACCGTACTATTTTGCAGGGTCTCAAAGCCAGGCTCGACAAATCCAAAGGACAATGGGTCGAAGACCTATACAATGTCCTGTGGGCTTACCGGACCACGTTCCGTGTCCCCACCGGCGAGACTCCCTTCAACCTGACATACGGGACGGAGGCTGTCATTGTTGGAATTTGTATCCTAAATGTCAATCGTCAGCATATTGATGATTGAATTTTGTAAATGAATTGACAAATTAATAAAGTGTTATTTGGCATTATTCATCATTTCATCTTCAAATGAACTCTTATATGATGAAGTCCTTAGGACTTATGTTATGATAAAGGAGGATTTATCTTTGAATCCTTAAACTTGTTTGCGACGAAATGATATGTTGTTACTAGGACGACAACATTATCGAGATTAGGTCGTTGTGTGACATATACGTTGGTTGTCCTCTTAACCAAGGAGTGTGGAGACACTGGTATGCCACACAAGTGAAGTGTAGAAGTACATTTCACTAAACGTGACCAATTCCGGAACGCTCTACTGTCGAGAGATGTTTCGAGTGGATATGGATATAAGTTTGGCCCTCTGACCTGAGAACGCAACCTGTGACTAGCAAGCAACTCACTGTACTTTGGTACCGGACTACCTGAATTTTTAATTCAGTGACGGAAGGTCACTGGGTGCAGTCAAGTACTTGCGTAGTCAGTTGTGAGTCAAGATGGAATTGACCCCTCCTGAAAACAGGAGATAATGTCTTGTGATTAATTTAGCAAAACCTTGGCCAGGATAATCCCAGTGAGGAGTCACGGGATATCTAAAGTTAATCACATAATGGATGTACTAATTATAGGGTTGACAGTGAGCTCTAAGTCATCCTGGCATTAGGAGTCAAAGGGATTGAATTATACAGTAACCATAGTTCAGGGTTCCAGAATATTTGCTTCGCATATATTCGACCTATCCGGACGTCGGGTACCATTGCTAGATGGTCACATCGATTAGTGTAGAAAATTGTTCCTATACTACCGGCTTAGGTTCGAACCTATGAGGTCACACGCATAGAAGATTCCTGATTGATCAAGAAAGCTGATGAATGATTAAGAATCATTCAGGGGTAATTTGGTCAATTTGATTGGCAAATTATCTTATAAAATAATTAAAGTAATTATTGAAGGATTAATTAGTAATTAAATTACTAATAAACTCAATTTGATTGAGTAATTGTGCTAAGGATGAGCCAAATTGAATTGGATTCAAGTTTGGGCTCAATCAGGGTTTTGACCTGATTGGATTAGGTCAGAACCAAAAAGAACTTAAGCTGATCAAATTAATTTTAAATTAATTTGTTCTTAATTGGGGATTGACTTAATTGAATTAGGTCCAACACAAAGTAATAATTCAATTTGATTGAGTTTGCATGAGCCAAAATTGAATTGGATTCAATTTGAGCTCAATCAGGGTCTGACCTGATTAGATTGGGTTCAACCAAATTGCTTTGTTTTAATTCGGGTTTGACCAAATTTGATTAGGTGCAACCCAAGGGGATTAGGCTCAGATGATGTGGCAATTATTGGTGACATGGAATTGGATTTCATGAATTTTAAATAAACCAAAATTATTGCATGGCACATGGACCCATTGCTTGACACATGGCGACATTGTTTGTTATTTGAATTTAAATTCAAACATTAAGCAATGTGTTAAATGATTTTAATCACTCAAACCATTAGCCAAGGTGGCGTCTGAGTTTTTGAATGGATTAAATTCGAATTTCAAGAGGTGATTTCGAAATTATGAAGTGTTTTACCTTGCCGCATGGATTTCAAATTCCTTCCCTCTTGCACATGTGTTTAAAATTTGAATTTAAATCAGATTTGGTTGAGATCTGATTTGGGTTGTTCCTATTCCTTTGCATGTGCCAACTAAAAGAGGTTTTCTAAAAATAAATTTCGAATTTTGAATGAAAATTCGGAGGCCATTAAAAGGGGTCAAACATGGGCACCAAAAAACACATCCATTGCAGCCTTCTTCCTCACCCGCCTCCTCCTCCTCTTCTTCTCCATTTTAGATAGGGTTTTCAGGGTGAATATCTAAAAGATTCAAGATCAGATCTGAGTCCTCTACTTTTCTTACAAACCTCATCTCTATCTGCTTCAAGACGATTGATCAAGAGTTGATTGAATCCCGGCGGGCAGATTTCAGCTTTCAAGTGTTCTGCAGCTGCTAGCACTGTTGCGGAAGAAGATCCTTCAGGACTTCGCGTGTACTTCTCGTAGAGGCCATTCGTGTGCGTGGCTGCGAAGTCAAGAATCAGATTCACAACTTTCATCCATCATAAAAGGTATTAATCTAGCATTAATCATTTATTATGGTGTCAAGGTCTAGGTCCAATTCCCTGAGGTTTTACCCTCTTTTGGGGCTCCTCACGGAGATATCTCCAGAATCCATTCGATGGATATTCGGAGATTAATTGGAATAGAGTTCTTAAGTTTCAGATCTGATAGTTAATCATGCATAAAAGTTTTAGCATAATTGTTTAAACGATTCCGGCATAATCCTATGTGTTCTTAAGGTGCTGATTTCTAGATTTGATCTTGTAAGCATGCATGAATTAAATTGTTGATTCGGTTTTTTCGCTGCGTTTTAAAACTTAAAAAGAACTACGTATGGCTTGATCCCCCTTATGAAGGGGTACGTAGGCAATCCGATCAGGTTCAGCCATGGTTTTCAAAAAAAAAAAAATTCAGCATGCTAAACACCGAAGAACCTAGGATTCACTTTCAGTGGTATCAGAGCCAGGTTTATGTTTAAACTTTTATGTTTTAATTCTTGCAATTAAATCTGAAATCATTAACATATTTAGATTAGATCTAAAATATTTTTTATGATTGATTTAATTACTGATTATGCATGATTAAGTAGATCTAAAATTTTGGATGCATATGATGCATGTTTGTGTTAGGATTAGTAACATGAATAAATCTGAAATCATAATATTGTTTAGATTAGATCTAAATAAAGTTTATGATTCATATGATCTTTGATTTTAATGAACAAATCAGATCTGAAAATAAAAGTGAAAAAACAAATACATAAGATGTATGTTGTTTGTATTAATTCATGTTGTTATGTATATGTGATGCATGAACATAAAACATAATGACTTAAACATGAATTAAATCTGATTACGTGTGATTAATTACAAAAACTCAGATCTGAAAATGTGTTTTAAGAACTGAAAGATTGTAATTAATATGTAATTAAAAAGAAATATGCAATGATCAAAACTTTCATAAGTCTAAACTTAATTGAGAATTAAGTGTTATGAAATAGAATTGTAACTCAATTAATTGACATTGCATAATTCTTTGGGCATATGGGTTAGCTTGAATCAAGTTCTTAGGATTGGGTTAGACCTAAGGTTAGAATCAAACATGGTCTAATTAGAGTTAATTGATCAAATCTAATTAAGTAGTAACTAGATTAGGTCAAGGAAACTCTAGGTTAAATACCATAGTTGTAGATTGATCAATTCCATGACTTTGATTAGACCAAGATGGAACTTGATTTAGGCTCAGAGGTGTAGCCCGAGTCATTTGAGTAATCAAATCGAAATTGATTAACCAGTCGGTGTCTAAGGTAAGTTTGGCAGTTTTGACCGGTGGTTTTTAATTGGGAGCTACTCGCACTGATTCGTCTTTGTCGAGTTAATGGCATATCCCTTCCACCGATCTCACTTACCTGGCCGACATGGTCAATCACATTTTGATTGGATCACTTAATGATTCGAGTTAGCCCATGCCTTAAGGAAAATCAGTATGACTGATTTAGGTGTCTCCTTAACCGGTTTGAGTCTAATCTGATTTGGTGAAGTCAGTGGGAGAAATTAGACTAACCGGATCTTCTCATCTATCCTAATTATGAAATCCTCTAAAATTATTAGGTCCTTAAAATGAAATGGTTATGGAGATAACTAGGTCATAGCCTCCCATTAAGTTGGGTGATAATGGGTCCAATGTTTTGATAATTATTGAAGGCGCCACACGCCTGGTACTTATCAAGCATTGGAATTGTCATTCAATATATGATGAGTTAAGTGTACCTTCAATAGGCGGTCAGGTGAGCCGAGCCACACTCGGGCTTGGTCGTCTATTAGTTGATTAGACTTAACCCTATCATTTAATGGTTGGACCTGACTAGGGTATTCGGTGGAGGCGCCACACGCTTGCCGGAAAACCTAGGGCAAAATCATCACTAGAAGTTGCTTGGTGAAGCAATTGATTAAGAACCTACCAATAGGTGCATATGGGTTGGCCGAGCCACACTCGGGCCTATATGAGATCTATTGGTTTCTAGTGCCCACTAAAGAATTAGGAGTAATTTTTCGAATTAGAGGTAGAGGCTACCAATTTGTATAAAATAGGGGAATATCTTTAGACTAAAGTCCAAGTCTACTGTGTTTAGTCAATTCATATACTAATAGCCAAATTTTCTTTTTATGCAGAAATGGCCACTAATTTATCACTTCGCTCATTGTTGGACAATGACAAGTTGACTGGTCCAAATTTCAATAATTGGCATAGAAAACTGAAAATAGTGCTAGAGCATGAGAGGATCCTTTATGTGATAACGGATCAAGCACCTGAGCAGCCCGCTGCTAATGCATCAAGATCGGCCAGAGACACTTATCAGAAGTGGCTCAGTGACCGGATCACTGTTCGATGCATCATGTTGGCAGCAATGAGTGATGAGTTTAGTAGGCGTTTTGAGAATACGCAGCCGGAAGATATCATTCAAGTGTTGAATGAATCATTCGGCGTTCCTGACGACGTTGAGAGGCACAAAACTAGTTGTGCCATCTTCAGCGCCCGAATGAAAGATGGGACCTCGGTAACTGATCATGTACTGTACATGATTGAGTTGATCGAGCGTCTAAGCTCTCTTGGCTTTCTCCTTCATGATCAATTGGGGAAGGATGCCATACTAAACTCATTGCCTGGATCATACCGTCCTTTTCTCACTCATTTTCGTATGACGAAACCTGTAGTGAATTATCACCAATTGTTGGGGTTACTACAGACGTTTGAGAATGATCACCAACTTCTTAAGAAGACGGTGAATTTAGTGGGAGGTTCATCCAAGGGTCGCTCCTTTAAGAAAGGAAAAAAAAAATAAAATCCAAAAAAAACAGGTGCACCATGCTCAGCCTAGTCAGAAAAAGAATAAAAAGGCTGATCAGAGCAAGGCGGAGTGCTTCTTCTGCAAGAAGCAAGGACATTGGAAGAGGAACTGTCCTCTTTACATTGCATCCCTCGATCCGAACCGGCCTAAGAAAAGTGGGCAATCAGTTGCCAATCAAGGTACTTATATGATAACACCTTGCAATTTTTCTATTTGTGATAATTCGACCTGGGTATTGGATACCGATAGTCCTTTTAATATTTGCAATTCGTTGCAGGGGCTACAAGTCAGTAAGAGGTTTGAAGAAGGAGAAAGGTTCCTGAATGTTGGAGATGGAAGACCAGTTCCAGTTCTAGCTTTAGGAATTCTTAAACTTGAATTCAGCTCTCATGTAAATGTCCTTAGTGATTGTCACTATTGTCCAAGTTTTCTATTGAATATCATTTCTGTAGGCCTTTTGGCCAAAAATGGTTATGAAATATCAATAAAAAAGGATTATTGCAATATCATTTGGAATGGTGTTGTTGTAATGAATGGAATTCTAAGTAATGGCATTTATATTTTGTCACAGCCTGTTCATGTAATGTATAAATCCAATAAGCGCCCTAGAATAGATAATGTCACGGATGTCTACCTTTGGCATTATAGGCTAGGTCATATTAACAAGAATAGGATGAACAGATTAAGTAAAGAGGGAATCCTTGATGTTAATGATTGTGAATCATTGACAACCTGTGAATCATGTCTTCTTGGTAAAATGACCAAATCACCTTTTACCGGAAAAGGTGAACGAGCCAGTGATTTATTGACCCTTGTACATTCTGATGTATGTGGGCCAATGAGCACAGATGCTAGAGGTGGGTATTCATATTTCATTACGTTTACAGACGACCTTTCTAGGTATGGTTATGTCTATTTAATGAGACATAAATCTGAATCATTTGAAATGTTCAAATTATATCGTAATGAAGTAGAAAAATAAACTGGAAAGAGTATTAAAACTCTTCGATCAGATCGAGGAGGTGAATACCTCTCCAGTGAATTTTTGACATATCTAGGAGAAAATGGGATTCTCTCCCAATGGACTCCTCCTGGTACACCACAATATAATGGTGTGTCAGAAAGGAGAAATCGAACTCTGTTAGACATGGTTCGATCCATGATGGGGTTTGCTAATCTGCCCATATCCTTTTGGGGATATGCTCTTGAGTCAGCCTGCTATATTCTAAATAAGGTTCCAAGTAAGTCTGTAAATAAAACACCACATGAGATGTGGACTGGACGTAAGCCGATGCTCTCTCACCTTAGGATTTGGGGGTGTCCGGCGTACGTCAAACGTTTGAAGACAGACAAACTTGAACCCAAGTCTGACAAATGTTTCTTTGTTGGTTACCCTAAAGAAACTAAAGGATATACTTCTACTTTGCTGAAGAACAAAAGTTGTTCGTAAGCAATAGAGCAATTTTCTTAGAAAAGGAATTCCTTGGTGAAGGAACAAATAGCTCTAATGTTGAGCTTAAAGAAGTTCAACATGTAGAAGATCCGACACCATCTACTGAACCAGTTGAGTCGGATTTGATTAGATCAGATCCAGAACCCATATTAGATGCACCATTAAGGCGATCGGGTAGAGTACCACGTCAGCCGGACAGATACTACGATTTTTTGGTCCGGGATGGGGATCCTATCGAACTTGATGAAAACGATGAGGATCCGATCACATATATGGATGCAATGCAGAGGTATGACTCTGATAAATGGCTTGGAGCCATGCAATCCGAAATGGAATCCATGAAGGTCAATGATGTTTGGACATTAGTTGACCCACCCGAAGGAATTAAATCCATAGGGTGTAAGTAGATATTCAAAAGGAAACGGGGCGCAGACGGAAAGGTAGAGACCTATAAAGCCCGTTTGGTTGCCAAGGGTTATCATCAACGTTATGGTATTGACTATGACGAGACGTTTTCTCCTGTGGCAATGTTCAAGTCCATTCGGATTGTGCTTCCGATAGCAGCACATTTAGACTATGAAATCTGGCAAATGGATGTAAAGACCGCATTTCTAAATGGAGATTTAGAAGAGGAAGTGTATATGATACAACCTGAAGGTTTTACATCTGCAGATGAGTCTAAAGTGTGCAAGCTTCAAAAATCCATTTATGGATTAAAGCAAGCTTCACGGAGTTGGAATATACGTTTTGATAAGGTAATCAAAACATATGGCTTCATTAAGAATGAAGAGGAACCTTGCATTTATAAATGGGCAAATGGTTCAGTTATTATATTCCTTATTTTGTATGTGGATGACATTCTTTTAATCGAGAATGACATTCCTGCATTACAAGGAATAAAGGTTTGGCTATCATCTCAATTTGCCATGAAGGATTTGGGAGAAGCATCTTACATCCTAGGGATGAAGATCTATAGAGATAGATCTAGAAGATTGCTTGGATTATCCCAATCCACATACATTGATACTATACTGAAGAGGTTCAGTATGATTAATTCCAAGAAAGGCTATCTTCCGATGGGCCATGGAATTAACCTCTCTAAAAGGGATTGTCCGACAACCCCTCAAGAAAGAGAGAGTATGGATAGAATTCCATATGCTTCGGCAGTGGGATCTATAATGTATGCCATGACATGTACTAGACCAGACGTGGCATACTCACTAGGAGTAGTGAGCAGATACCAGTCTGATCCAGGTAGCAACCACTGGAAGGTTGTAAAAACCATCCTTAAGTATTTGAGAAATACTAAAGATCAGTGGCTTGTCTATGGTGATTCTGACTTAAAACTTGAGGGATATACTGATTCAAGTTTTCAGTCAGATCAAGATGATAGCAAGAGCGTGTCAGGATATATCTTCACTCTTAAGGATGGGGCCATCTGCTGGAAGAGTTCCAAGCAGCATACAGTGGCAGATTCTACATGTGAAGCAGAATATATCGCAGCATCTGATGCCGCCAAGGAAGCTGTATGGTTGCGGAAGTTCATCACCGAGCTTGGAGTGACACCCTCCATTGATGGTCCAGTGCCTGTATTTTGTGACAATACTGGGGCCATAGCTCAAGCAAGAGAACCCAAAGCACATCAGCGGACCAAGCATATTCTATGTTGCTACCACCTGGTTCGAGAGATCATCGATCGAGGTGATATTGATCTTCAAAAGATTGACACAAAAGAAAATCTGGCTGACCCATTTACCAAAGTCCTCGGCATCAAAGAGTTCGACGAACACAAGTCGAAGATGGGTATTAGATACTGTGCCGATTGGCATTAGGCTAAGTGGGAGTTGTTGGAATTTGTATCCTAAATGTCAATCGTCAGCATATTGATGATTGAATTTTGTAAATGAATTGACAAATTAATAAAGTGTTATTTGGCATTATTCATCATTTCATCTTCAAATGAACTCTTATATGATGAAGTCCTTAGGACTTATGTTATGATAAAGGAGGATTTATCTTTGAGTCCTTAAACTTGTTTGCGACGAAATGATATGTTGTTACTAGGACGACAACATTATCGAGATTAGGTCGTTGTGTGACATATACGTTGGTTGTCCTCTTAACCAAGGAGTGTGGAGACACTGGTATGCCACACAAGTGAAGTGTAGAAGTACATTTCACTAAACGTGACCAATTCCGGAACGCTCTACTGTCGAGAGATGTTCCGAGTGGATATGGGTATAAGTTTGGCCCTCTGACCTGAGACCGCAACCTGTGACTAGCAAGCAACTCACTGTACTTTGGTACCGGACTACCTGAATTTCTAATTCAGTGACGGAAGGTCACTGGGTGCAGTCAAGTACTTGCGTAGTCAGTTGTGAGTCAAGATGGAATTGACCCCTCCTGAAAACAGGAGATAATGTCTTATGATTAATTTAGCAAAACCTTGGCCAGGGTAATCCCAGTGAGGAGTTACGGGATATCTAAAGTTAATCACATAATGGATGTACTAATTATAGGGTTGACAGTGAGCTCTAAGTCATCCTGGCATTAGGAGTCAAAGGGATTGAATTATACAGTAACCATAGTTCAGGGTTCCAGAATATTTGCTTCGCGTATATTCGACCTATCCGGACGTCGGGTACCATTGCTAGATGGTCACATCGATTAGTGTAGAAAATTGTTCCTATACTACCGGCTTAGGTTCGAACCTATGAGGTCACACGCATAGAAGATTCCTGATTGATCAAGAAAGCTGATGAATGATTAAGAATCATTCAGGGGTAATTTGGTCAATTTGATTGGCAAATTATCTTATAAAATAATTAAAGTAATTATTGAAGGATTAATTAGTAATTAAATTACTAATAAACTCAATTTGATTGAGTAATTGTGCTAAGGATGAGCCAAATTGAATTGGATTCAAGTTTGGGCTCAATCAGGGTTTTGACCTGATTGGATTAGGTCAGAACCAAAAAGGACTTAAGCTGATCAAATTAATTTTAAATTAATTTGTTCTTAATTGGGGATTGACCTAATTAAATTAGGTCCAACACAAAGTAATAATTCAATTTGATTGAGTTTGCATGAGCCAAAATTGAATTGGATTCAATTTGAGCTCAATCAGGGTCTGACCTGATTAGATTGGGTTCAACCAAATTGCTTTGTTTTAATTCGGGTTTGACCAAATTTGATTAGGTGCAACCCAAGAGGATTAGGCTCAGATGATGTGGCAATTATTGGTGACATGGAATTGGATTTCATGAATTTTAAATAAACCAAAATTATTGCATGGCACATGGACCCATTGCTTGACACATGGCGACATTGTTTGTTATTTGAATTTAAATTCAAACATTAAGCAATGTGTTAAATAATTTTAATCACTCAAACCATCAGCCAAGGTGGCGTCTGAGTTTTTGAATGGATTAAATTCGAATTTCAAGAGGTGATTTCGAAATTATGAAGTGTTTTACCTTGCCGCATGGATTTCAAATTCCTTCCCTCTTGCACATGTGTTTAAAATTTGAATTTAAATCAGATTTGGTTGAGATCTGATTTGGGTTGTTCCTATTCCTTTGCATGTGCTAACTAAAAGAGGTTTTCTGAAAATAAATTTCAAATTTTGAATGAAAATTCGGAGGCCATTAAAAGGGGTCAAACATGGGCACCAAAAACACATCCATTGCAGCCTTCTTCCTCACCCGCCTCCTCCTCCTCTTCTTCTCCATTTTAGATAGGGTTTTCAGGGTGAATATCTAAAAGATTCAAGATCAGATCTGAGTCCTCTACTTTCCTTACAAACCTCATCTCTATCTGCTTCAAGACGATTGATCAAGAGTTGATTGAATCCCGGCGGGCAGATTTCAACTTTCAAGTGTTCTGCAGCTGCTAGCACTGTTGCGGAAGAAGATCCTTCAGGACTTCGCGTGTACTTCTCGTAGAGGCCATTCGTGTGCGTGGCTGCGAAGTCAAGAATCAGATTCACAACTTTCATCCATCATAAAGGTATTAATCTAGTATTAATCATTTATTATGGTGTCAAGGTCTAGGTCCAATTCCCCGAGATTTTACCCTCTTTTGGGGCTCCTCACGAAGATATCTCCAGAATCCATTCGATGGATATTCGGAGATTAATTGGAATAGAGTTCTTAAGTTTCAGATCTGATAGTTAATCATGCATAAAAGTTTTAGCATAATTGTTTAAACGATTCCGGCATAATCCTATGTGTTCTTAAGGTGCTGATTTCTAGATTTGATCTTGTAAGCATGCATGAATTAAATTGTTTGATTCGGTTTTTCCGCTGCATTTTAAAGCCTAAAAAGAACTACGTATGGCTTGATCCCCCTTATGAAGGGGTACGTAGGCAACCCGATCAGGTTCAGCCATGGTTTTCAAAAAAAAAAAAAAATTCAGCATGCTAAACACCGAAGAATCTAGGATTCACTTTCAGTCATCCCACTAGAGATTGGGATTCCTTCTCCAAGAGTCGAGCATCACGACGCCAGCTCCAACTCTTTGCAGCTCAGAAGTAACCCTGACTTAGTCGAGGAAACAAGGGAGGCCGCCCGAATTCGTATGGCGAGGTATCAGCAAAGGACAGCTCAGTACTACAACGCCAGGATCAAAGTCAAATCTTTCAGACCAGGGGACCTTGTCCTCAGAAAAGCTGAAGCCTCCCGACCAACTGAGCAAGGGAAGCTGGCCCTAAACTGGGAAGGACCATACCGAGTCACGCGCATCCGCCGACCCGAAACTTATAAATTGGAGTCTCTAGATGGGACTCTGTTGGACATACTCGGCCGCTGTGCGGGCCATACCTGCGGGGTCCCTGAGCAGCACAGGGAGGGTCACTGTCAGCATGTCCTGCTGCCTGCCAACGGCGATGGCCTGGTTAGTAGGTGGGTTATACCTGAGGGGTCCCTGAACCCATGGCGAGGCCAGGTCGGAGTCCGGGGTTGGGCGAGGCCTTGGTCGGAGTCGACTCGTGGCGCTGCCTTTGGTGGGGTTTAAGGAAATAGAGTTGTGCCTTCACTAACACCGGTCGGTTTTGGTGTAATGGTAGCGCTTGATCCTGACAACTGGTATCAGAGCCAGAGGTCTCGAGTTCGAAACCCAGGCATCGCGTTGGGGGGGGGAATGTTGGACATACTCGGCCGCTGTGCGGGCCATACCTGCGGGGTCCCTGAGCAGCACAGGGAGGGTCACTGTCAGCATGTCCTGCCGCCTGCCAACGGCGATGGCCTGGTTAGTAGGTGGGTTATACCTGAGGGGTCCCTGAACCCATGGCGAGGCCAGGTCGGAGTCCGGGGTTGGGCGAGGCCTTGGTCGGAGTCGACTCGTGGCGCTGCCTTTGGTGGGGTTTAAGGAAATAGAGTTGCGCCTTCACTAACACCGGTCGGTTTTGGTGTAATGGTAGCGCTTGATCCTGACAACAGCTTGTTGCCCAGTAAATACAACCCAAGAGGGGGGGGTGAATTGGGTCTTTTAAAACTTTTAAGCTTCTTTTGAAACTTTTTGATTAATTATGCTAAGTTGTATAGATGCACAGTGGAATTTAAACTTAGCAACAGTTTGATTTATTGAATGAGACTTGATTACGTAAATTGAATATGCTTGCAACTGAAGGATGCACGGATAAGAGTTAAGCAAGCAATTTATCTAAGTAAGTAGGTGAGCAAGTTAGACAATGACAAAAAGCATCACAAACACAACAAACATATAGTGGTTCGGTGCACCCCAGCACCTACATCCACTCCCCAAGACCTCTTGGGAATTTCACTATAATCCTACAGATTACAGCCGGTTGTTTTACAAGCTCACAACCCAACTTGTTGTTTTACGAGATCACAACGAACTCGGTCGGTTTTCACAGGCTCACCGACTCGAACCAACCGATTGTTTTCACGGGCTCACAATCCAACCCGGTTGGTTTTCCCAAAGGCTCACCAACCACAACCTTACAACGTTGGTTTTTCCCTTTGGCTCACCAACAAACCTTAACCCCTTGATTCAATCCCTTGATTGAATCAAGTTACAAGATATTAGAATAAAGGTTTAAAACAAATCAAAGCTTCTTAAACAAGCAAATATAACAATATAAACAATAGAACCCGCAAGAACCCTTTTAGCCGTTGGAAGCGTGGGAGATGATGGTTCTTCCGATGTGGATCGCGTTGGCTTGAATGTGAGCTTTGAATGCCAAACGGGAGAGAGTAGTTGAGCACGAAATCTGTTGGAAAACTTGAAGGCGCTTGATTTCTTCACTTGAATGCACTAACTCTCTTGAACCTCTTTTTCTCTCTTCTCTCTTGAATGATCTTGTATTGGGTTGGTAAGAAGATGTTGAGAAGCACTTAAGAGGTCCCTTTTATAGCCTCAAAAGCAAATATAGCCGTTAGACACAAAAAAAGAGACGTTTGAAATTCAAATCAAACCTGAAAAAGTTGTTAGTCGCGTCCCAGGCGCTCCGGAGACGTCTCCGCGCTTTACGGGGACGTCTCCGCTTGTTTGCGCTTTTTGCATGGGGACGACTCCGCTTCTTCGGGGACGACTCCGCGCTCCGGGGACGTCTCCGCGCTTTACGGGGACGTCTCCGCCGTTATATCTCCGAAAAACAAGTCTTCTGGAATTCTCTGAGAGAGTCGTCTCCGCTATCTAGGGGACGACTCCGCTGGTCTGCTTTTTACTTGCGGGGACGACTCCGCAGGTACCGGGGACGTCTCCAGACGTGCCAGTTCTTCCTGTTTGTGCCAGAGACGTCTCGGAGACAACCCGGAGACGTCTCGGCTGTCCCTGAACTTTTTCTTTCATCTCAAAAATTCTTCAATAAGTTCTTAAAAAATCATGGGAACTTGCCTAGACATTTCTTAACAATATTCTTAATTAACCAACTGAAATCCTCAAATAATAACTTGTTAAGATAAAGGGAATTATGCTCTAGTGTTTTGTATTCATCAAAATCCATTAGAGGGTCAACAATCTCCCCCTTTTTGATGATGACAAAACTTGGAGTATGTGCAATATAAAATATATTGTGTTCTAGGACTAATGCATAGCTAAGTTGCATGAAGTAGAAAACATAAATATTTAAAACATACTTCATGATAATGCTTTAGATTTAATCAGCTTAACACAATCAACCTATTTCAGTTTAAGCTGAGTTGGTATTCAATATAAAATACAAAGCATTATGAGCATATACTTAGATATTTCTCCCCCTTTTTGACAACATCAAAAAGATAGTGGAGCATTAAGCACAAAGATAAGAATACTCAAATATTTCTTTTTCTTATTGTACTCTGATTTGCATGTCAAGTTATTGCAAGAATATGAATCATATAACTCAAGACAGTAATGTTAGAAAAAGATTAATGAGCATAGATCAGAGCCAATTAAGATAATTCCAGAGCAGAACACATCGAATGTGATTTCAAGAAATTTTCTAATTTGATACCACAGATAGTTTTCTAATCAAGTGTAGGTGGAATCTTCCTTAGGTTAATTCAAGAAGTACCACAAATGATATTCAAGGAAAGCACGAATGGAAATCTGACCTCTCTTCAATAATAAGTGGGAAAGCTTGTTCATTTAAGACCTTTTGCCCAATCTATTAAGTATTTTACCAATAGGAGAGCAATTCAATTGATTTTCAGAGTAAAAGATCAAAACTTATATATTTGAAAGACATATCATCCTGTTGGATCATTAATTCTTAATGACTTCAAAGTTTTTTTATGATAATAAGAGCATTGGGGCACAAATACCAAAATATGATTTCATGCAATTTTTGATACATCTTAGAGCTCTTTTAAAGACTTTCTTTTATTTTTTTTAGAGAATAAGCACAATTTGATACATAAAATAATGAATTGGCACAAAATTGAAGTTCTAAAGAGCAAGCCAATTAGGACTCATTAGTGAAGTTCAAAAATAGATTATCTAAGAGATACTCAAGAAAATTTAACACATTATTCTCCCCCTTTTTCATTAAATTAGAGGCTCTTAAAATTTGCAATTTGGTTCAAGAGTGATGCATGAGATATACTAACCAAATAACATGCCTCAAGGTGTATCATAAAGATTTTCAGATTTAAATTTCAGATGATACATATTGGAGAGTATTAGGATCACTTTTCATTTAGTATTCTTTCCCTCTCCTTTAGTTATAGATTTATGCGATTAAGTTCCATAAGATCTTTCCTTCTGAAATTTTCTTTCTCTCCCTTAATTGATCATTCCATTTTAAGAGTTTAGAATTTGTAGATAATGTTCAATAAAATTGTCAATCTCAAAAATATGTTTTCTATAAGTTTCAGCTTATTTTCATAAGACTCAAGGTTTGAGATAAGACAACCTTTATAGAACTCATCTTAAGGTATAAACTTATAATTAAAGCATGTATTGCAATATAAGGATGTTCATCAAAATCAATCCATAAAAATCAAGGTATGCATCAAATTAAAGTAACTTTAGGATAAGATATCTAAAGCTCCCCCTTAAAAGATGCATTCCTCTTCAATCATTCTTTTCTTTTGTTGAATTTCAGATTTTAATGATAAGCGTGAATAAAACTGAAATTCTATGATATCGAGAATGTAGAGTGATCAAGAATTATTCAAAATTTTTAGCAATCACCCTTTTTAATCTTTTAAGCACAAGTTATGCTTTCTCCTAATCTTAGAGAAAATGTATAGAAATATTAATCAGAAAATGATTCATTTGTAGCTCAGTTTCTTTCAAAAACATTTACATTTTCTTTCTTTTAAGAATCATTTGAGTGAGCTGAAATATTTCTAGCTTTAAGATCATTCACTCTATATATATATTCTGATGGAAGTCTTTAAGAATGTAGGAGAGAAAAACATATAGATGATCATTGAGGTATATATATTTATAGAACTCAATTTCTTAATCATAGTTTTTCACCAATGTATATATGAAACACAATAAATCTTTTTAATATCAAGATAAGATCATATATTTAGAAATTTTTGTTTGCAATCAAAATCATCGAAAGACACATCATTTGGACCAATATTAGTACACTTTAAAGATAAGAAATGATATGTTTCGGATGCGTATCGGAGCAATCAACCAAGGCATCAAAATTTTAATTCTATTTTTCTTATATTAAGATTTTATTTAGAAATCATATGAGTTTAAGCTTTTATACAAAATCAGATTCTGAATTTCATAAAGATTTTCAATAGAGCCTTTCAAGGTCATAATTTGAGATATGTATCTTCCACATTATAGCTCATCTTAAATCATTACGATTGAAAACTTATATTTCAAACATATAAGAGCATATTCAGAATCTTTGTATTTAATGTGAGTTTTGGTATGAATTAGCACATTATATACCAAAGTTAAGCAAGTTGAAAGATAAAACACACTCAATTCATTTTGCCTAAATAGAGATTTCCTTCTCTTCTCCTTTTTACAAATTTATTTAACTTTCAGATTTTAACGATGATTGTGAACGACAAATCTGAAATTTCTTTTCAATAAAACCAAACACAAGATGTTATGTAGTATTTCAAACATTCAATCAAATTGTCCAAGTATGAGGCATTACAAAAATATTGAGAACCCATAATTCAAGACATCATGCCACATGCAAAATATATTATGTGTTAAGTCATGCATTAAAATAATAAGAAAAAGAATGTCAATGATCAAAATCAATTCTTTTCAAATAAACTTCCTCTATATAATTTTGCACTGATTTCATCATTAAAGTGTATTTTCAAGTGATTAAAAATTTGACTTGATTCTTCTTATATACTTTCATTTACTTTGTCTTTCATTTTTAACTTTCTTATGCTCTATACTCTATTTGCTCCCTATCCGGTGGAGTTGGGAAGGGGCACGAGGTACTACCACTAGCCTCCCTCTTGTGCCGTCCCTAATATGCCCTACACCGAATAGTTGGGTCAAATAGTGCCGGGTACTACCACTAGCCTCCCCATTGGCACCATCCCTATGATGAGCAATATAGAAAGGTTAAAATGTTTACTTCAAACTCTCCCTGTTTAAGTGTAATTAATTATAGATTTTATCCCTTCGAAAAGAATGCTCACAAATGTCCCAAATATATTATGCTTGTTTTGCTTTTCCTCAAGATTGAAGTATTTGCCTTTACTTAGATTTTATTTTTCTTGAATAATATCTATTTTCTTTTCTTTATCTCTCTCTCTTTTTGTTATTCTCAAGTAATTTACATGAAAGAGCAGAATAAAGAAATAATCTTATGTGTCATATAGATGTATATCATGCAAACAACATTTTCATTATGCTCAAGTATTCATAACTTCTCACAAGTTATTTTACATCAAAATTTTAAGCATATACTTGTGTATTTCATGGTTATGATATAGGCAAAGAAATAATTTAGTTTGGACAAACCATGAAACAGTTTCTAAAAGTATAAGTCAGTCAATACACACATAGACATGATATCAAAAATTAATAATTAAAGAATATAATCATGCCATAATAAGATTTAAGTTATTGACTTTGCTCAATTAATTTATGAGAAAGGTATCTAAAATTACCTATTCATTCTATATTCTTCAAGCCAAACTAGATTTCTTATGTGTGAACTTTTGGCTGAAGAAGATCCTCTCTCTTGTTTGCATGTGAATGTTTATTGTATCTTATGTGGAGGTTTCCTTCAAGTTGAAATCTCTCATTTTCTTGCTTAAAGATCCTGCATTATTAACAAAATTCTTTTCTTTCTTGAAGGAAAATCATTAGTTTCTTCAAGATACAAAACATTCATACCATATATTTCTTAACTAGATGACTCAACGTACGATATGACAATAATTGAGTGTTGAGTCATTTTACTCAAGAGATTGCCTAAATATAAGCAAGCATATGTCACTTGAACTTAAAGAGATAGTTTCATTAACCAAGATGGTTCAAAGACAAGCATGTGAAGCAATAGAAAGATTTATCAAGGTCAAATCAATTTCTTATTTCCAAAAACAATTTAGTTTAGATTTTATTTGCTTAAGATAATTATCAATAAGATATGTTAGCTATGTTATAATCAACTTATCTTAAACGGTTGTTTCTATCAAAATTCTGATTATGATTTCTCTGTTATCAATAAAATATGATTCATTAAAGTTAGATTGAAATCTTCCACAAGGTCACATAATGAGCATACAATCTGGTCTATCAGCTGTATGATAAAATAATTATTCTATCATGCTTCAATACAGCTTTAAAACAATAGATCTACTTTGCTTATCCTTTTCAAATTCTACAAGATGGGGTCATAGACATACCTTCTTCATGCCAATCTTCTATAAGAGTTTTCTTGTGGACTAACGTTGGTCAATGAAGATCCCCTTTCCTGTTTGTCTTAATTTGGAGTTTGAGAGAAGATGTTAATTCATTCATCATATTTCAAACTCACTTTGCAATATAACTCTTCATTAGTAGAACCAAAAATGATGTCATCAATGCATACTTTGAGCAAATAAGATATCACAAATTCATCTTTTTGATGCATAGATTTATTACTATTACTTTCTATCAAAAAGGTTGCTTAAGCTTTTATATATCATGCTTTTGATGCTTGTTCTAAATCACATATTGCTTTATCATATATGTAATGTGTATTTTTAAATATGGTGGTTATTTTTCATAGATCTCCTTTTTAATGAAGTAACCACATAGGAGTGAATTCTACACATTCATTTGACAGAATATAAAGCTCATGAAGCAAGCACATGATAATGATGATCTTTACTTCTAATCATGCAAGAATCTTTATCAAGATCTATTTCCTCTTTTCTTGATTTAGTCTTTTAGTAGTCATCAATTTTTCTTCATTAAGTGCATATGTAAAAGATTAACCATATAATTTGATTTTAGTATTTTGATAATAAATCATTAGTCTCATAAAGAATAAAATGAATTGATACTTCTACAACTAGAATTTTTCATGAATGTTCTATATGCATTGCTTGATGAATGATATCCAAGGATAGAAGTATCTTTATCAGATTTGGCATTATTTTCATAATAACATGTACGACTGAAAAATATGAAAGATATGCAATGGTTCATTTTCCATTTTTCAGAAGATCAAAATTTTCATCAAAGATAGAAATCATATGTATGACAAGCAGTGATGATAGTCTTTTAAAAATTATTTAAGTAGATGACTATCATACATAATTGTCTTTTTCATTTCTTCAAGAATTCTATTAATCCTATTTTGTTTATGGTGTCCTTGGTGCTGAAATCATTGGATTTAATATTATTTTCTGTATAACCTTTATCATTTGAACCACTTTTACAAGATTTAGTAAATACAGAAAAATACTTCAGTTTTATTTTTCAAGAATAAATCCAATGTAAGCTTTTGAAAAACTTGGAGATGGAAACAACATCTTTAGATTTAGAAATGATTTTTGTTTGTTTCCTTAGTTAGCATGCATAGCAAAACTTTGACCTTTAAGTAGATAATCTAAGTAAGCCTATGGCAAGGTCTTTTGAGATTAAGTACATACTAGCATGAGTTGATTTTATATGCCAAGGATGGTTTCTTGGTATTCATAGTGCATATATTCAAAAGCATACCAAGTACACATTATCATATCTATGATCAATAAACAATAATGCCATGGATAATAACTCTCAATCAAGCATATAGAGAATTCATAGAGTTATTCTTAATAAATTGATTAATCATTTAGCAACTTATCCAATAGTGAGTAAAGTATACTAAAAAATGAAGAGATTTGATTATATTTCCAAAAGTATTTTCTATATCACAAAATTGATCACTACTAGCAAATCATATCAAATACTAAAGCACAAATAATGATGAGATGCAAGAATTACTGATTTCATTATTATTTTTTTTTTGTTAATAACTTTTTAAGTTTCTTTATGTTCCATAGGTACCTTGGTACACCTATGTGTACATCCTCATTTTCTCATTTTGGGTACCCAAGCTTGCTTGAGTCCTTGAGAGTTAGGACATATGGTTCCTTTTGGAACCCATATCTGTTTAATAGTAATAACTTTACCATTTGATTTAATTATACTAGAACGATAGGTAAAGTTGTTATTCCCATCCTTTTCATTTTTGAAATAAGTTATCTTATTTAATGGTTTGCTTGGTAAATTGATAACCTTTTTCTCTAGAGATTTATGGCTAAGTGAAGGAGTCAAGCTAAGTTTTGATTTATCAAAATTAGCATGTTGGCTTTCAAACATCATTTTTAATCTTTCTGAACTTATAGTGAATTTGTTAATAAAACATCTTAATTGGTTAATTTCTTTACTTAAGTTTTGATTTTCTTTAATTAAGCTATGATTTTTCTGAATCAATTCTTCTGAAAATGACCTTAAGCTTTCATTTTCAGAATTTAGTTTCTTAAGATTTTTATTCTTTACAGTTAATTTTCTACATTCACTATACAACTCATGAAAAGCATTTAATAATTCATCATAAGAGAATTCTTCTTGAAAATCATTTGAGGTAAGAGTAGATTCAGATTTTACCTTGTCTTCTTGTGCCATAAAGCACAAGTCAGTTACCTCTTGTAGTTTTTTGGAGCTAATATCATCATTGTTGCTCCTAACCTTTATTTTTTGGCTTGACTCTTTCTTGGTCAAGGCTTTCTTCCTTTTTATCTCTTTCTTCCTTTCTTCTTGCTTCCTCTTTTTCTTTGTCTTTAGGAAGCTGATTTGCCTCGGAGTCGACTCGGACCTTATTGGAGTCGACTCGACTAACTTGGGAGTCGACTCTGAGCTACTTGGAGTCGACTCGACTGAGGGAGATTCATCACCCTTTTCTGCAGTCTCATTGTTAGTATATAATTGAAGCATATGAGAGCTAATCTGAGATTTATCATAAATATTTTCTAAAGTATCCCAGATCTCCTTAGCAGATAAGCATGCAGAAATTTCATTAAACTTTGTTTCTTGAATAGCACAATATAATATGTTCATAGCATTAGCATTTAATTGTGCTAAGTCCTTCTCATTAATATGAGAGAGTGTGTGAAGGTCATTTATTATGATTTTCCATAGATAATAGTTTTGTGATTGAATGAAAATGCGCATGCGTATTTTCCAATGTGGGTAGTTTATACCATTAAACAGTGGAGGTGTATCAATTGATTGTCCTTCTCCTAGAAAACTATCTATTTGAGTTGTCATGATCTTTGGCTCTAGTCGGTTAAGACTACAAATAATATTTGAGCACCTGCTCTGATACCACTTGTTGCCCAGTAAATACAACCCAAGAGGGGGGGGGTGAATTGGGTCTTTTAAAACTTTTAAGCTTCTTTTGAAACTTTTTGATTAATTATGCTAAGTTGTATAGATACACAGTGGAATTTAAACTTAGCAACAGTTTGATTTATTGAATGAGACTTGATTACGTAAATTGAATATGCTTGCAACTGAAGGATGCACGGATAAGAGTTAAGCAAGCAATTTATCTAAGTAAGTAGGTGAGCAAGTTAGACAATGACAAAAAGCATCACAAACACAACAAACATATAGTGGTTCGGTGCACCCCAGCACCTACATCCACTCCCCAAGACCTCTTGGGAATTTCACTATAATCCTACAGATTACAGCCGGTTGTTTTACAAGCTCACAACCCAACTTGTTGTTTTACGAGATCACAACGAACTCGGTCGGTTTTCACAGGCTCACCGACTCGAACCAACCGATTGTTTTCACGGGCTCACAATCCAACCCGGTTGGTTTTCCCAAAGGCTCACCAACCACAACCTTACAACGTTGGTTTTTCCCTTTGGCTCACCAACAAACCTTAACCCCTTGATTCAATCCCTTGATTGAATCAAGTTACAAGATATTAGAATAAAGGTTTAAAACAAATCAAAGCTTCTTAAACAAGCAAATATAACAATATAAACAATAGAACCCGCAAGAACCCTTTTAGCCGTTGGAAGCGTGGGAGATGATGGTTCTTCCGATGTGGATCGCGTTGGCTTGAATGTGAGCTTTGAATGCCAAACGGGAGAGAGTAGTTGAGCACGAAATCTGTTGGAAAACTTGAAGGCGCTTGATTTCTTCACTTGAATGCACTAACTCTCTTGAACCTCTTTTTCTCTCTTCTCTCTTGAATGATCTTGTATTGGGTTGGTAAGAAGATGTTGAGAAGCACTTAAGAGGTCCCTTTTATAGCCTCAAAAGCAAATATAGCCATTAGACACAAAAAAAGAGACGTTTGAAATTCAAATCAAACCTGAAAAAGTTGTTAGTCGCGTCCCAGGCGCTCCGGGGACGTCTCCGCGCTTTACGGGGACGTCTCCGCTTGTTTGCGCTTTTTGCATGGGGACGACTCCGCTTCTTCGGGGACGACTCCGCGGTCCGGGGACGTCTCCGCGCTTTACGGGGACGTCTCCGCCTTTATATCTCCGAAAAACAAGTCTTCTGGAATTCTCTGAGAGAGTCGTCTCCGCTATCTAGGGGACGACTCCGCTGGTCTGCTTTTTACTTGCGGGGACGACTCCGCAGGTACCGGGGACGTCTCCAGACGTGCCAGTTCTTCCTGTTTGTGCCAGAGACGTCTCGGAGACAACCCGGAGACGTCTCGGCTGTCCCTGAACTTTTTCTTTCATCTCAAAAATTCTTCAATAAGTTCTTAAAAAATCATGGGAACTTGCCTAGACATTTCTTAACAATATTCTTAATTAACCAACTGAAATCCTCAAATAACTTGTTAAGATAAAGGGAATTATGCTCTAGTATTTTGTATTCATCAAAATCCATTAGAGGGTCAACAGACTCCCATTCCGCGGAGCTGGAGTTCTGAAAATCTCCGCGTGTACCACCAGTAGAACCCCAAGGGGTCCCTCATTATTCAACTATTGAATTTCATTCTATGAATTTCATTTCATAATAAACTTATGGTCTGCATACTCATTTCAAGCTCACCGATTTTCCTGGTTCTTATGATCCCAGGTTTATTTCTCCTCCCCTGACCACGGTTGGGATGCCCCGATGCCTCGGGATGATGGAGTACCTGCGTGGACTCCCAGAAGATGTTCGTGAGTTCGTGATGCGCTCTCCATCGACCAACGAGCTCGGCTCGTTCTCCTACCCTGACCACGGTCAGGATGCCCCGCCACAACGGGATGCCCCGATCCGTCGGGATGGCCCGAGACGTCGGGGTGCGGTCTTAAGTGACCAGACGAGCTCGGCTCGTTCTCCTACCCTGACCACGGTCAGGATGCCCTGCCACAACGGGATGCCCCGATCCGTCGGGATGGCCCGAGACGTCGGGGTGCGGTCTTAAGTGACCAGACGAGCTCGGCTCGTTCTCCATCGACTTCCACCGACGAGCTCGGCTCATGCTCCATCGACTATGAGTTGCGGTCCTCTCTGACCAGACGAGCTCGGCTCGTTCTCCTACCCTGACCACGGTCAGGACGCCTTGAGACGTCGAGATGCCCCGATCCGTCGGGATGCCCCGAGACGTCGGGATGCCCCGGCTATAGGGAAGCTCGAGACGTCGAGATATGAGTTGCGGTCCTCTCTGACCAGACGAGCTTGGCTCGTTCTCCATCGACTTCCACCGACGAGCTCGGCTCGTGCTCCATCAGCCAACGAGCTCGGCTCGTTCTCCTACCCTGGCCACGGTCAGGATGCCCCGAAACGTCGGATGCCCCGATCCGTCGGGATGGCTCGAGACGTCGAGATACGGTCTTAAGTGACCGACGAGCTCGGCTCGTCCTCCATCGACTTCCACCGACGAGCTCGGCTCGTGCTCCATCGGCCAACGAGCTCGGCTCGTTCTCCTACCTTGACCACGGTCAGGATGCCCCGAGACGTCGGGATGCCCCGATCCGTCGGGATGGCTCGAGACGTCGAGATACGGTCTTAAGTGACCGACGAGCTCGGCTCATCCTCCATCGACTTCCACCGACGAACTCGGCTCGTGCTCCATCGACCAACGAGCTCGGCTCGTTCTCCTACCCCGACCTAGGCCGGGATGCCTCGAGACGTCGAGATGCCCCGATTCTTCGGGATGCCCCGATACGTTGGGATGCGGTCTTCATTGACCAAGACGAGCTCGGCTCGTTCTCCACCGGCTTCAACCAACGAGCTCAGCTCGTTCTCCATCGCTGGATTTCTCTGCCGACGTCCCCAAAAAACGGAGTCCGAGCAGAGAAGCGTCTTCAGTCGCCTCGGCGCCAGGACACACACGGTACAAGGTACCCATTTACTTAATGTTTCTGCGTTAATGTCTCTATATTGTCTATTCTATTCTTGGATTTCTCTGCCGACGTCCCCAAAGAACGGAGTCCGAGCAGAGAAGCGTCTTCAGTCGCCTCGGCGCAAGGACGCACACGGTACAAGGTACCCATTTATTTAATGTTTTTACATTATCTATTCTGCTTTTGGATTTCTCTCTGCCGACGTCCTCAAAGAACGGACACCGAGCAGAGGAGCATTTTCAATCGCCTCGGTGAAGGGGTGCTCACGACACCAGCACAATTATACTAAGCCCGGTGAATCCCCGTCACGAGCTGACGAGTATTCAACCCATTCATTGGAAAAGAATCCGACCCCCCCGGCAATGTGGGGCTCGGACCCAAAGTTTACTAACTTTGCTAAAAAGTTTAAGTCCCAGTGACCGCTTTAGGGCTTGGTCGAAATCTGGGCTAGGCTCGGAAAGACTCTCCGAGTCCAAATCCCTTAAGCACAAGCGTTGCTATACCACTGGTCGAAGGACCGAGCAATGGAGCTCGGCTAACCAAACCTAAAACCCAACCCTGTGACGGGTAAAGCTGAGGCCCTAGAGCCCATGTCCTCGGAACCTAAAATAGATCCGAGCAGAGAAACTTGGACTACAACAGACGAGTTTCCAAAAAAGTATATTCATTTCAAAAAGCCCGTAGGCTGAGTACAAAAATTCGGGTTCGGCCCTTACAAGTATGAGGGGCCATCCCGACTTTACAAAATAACAAAAATTACACTAAGGCTCGAGCTCGACCACTTCGGCTTCGGCAGTATCGGGAGCGGTAGGCTCAGCAGTCGGGGCTTCAGTAGCCTCGGCAGCAATGGGAGTAGCCTCAGGGGCGGCTTCGGGGGCGGCTTCGGTCGCCTCGGCTGGACCTCCCTGGTCGGCCCCCGGAGTTTCTGCCTCCGCCTCCGGCCTCTCGACCCCTGCTCCCGGTTGGAGCAGGTTTACATCGAAATCCGGGAGAAGCTGCCGCAGTTGGTTGCGGAAGTCCCGGAAGCCCTGAATTAGCCCGTTCACACCCTCCTCTGCTAGGAGGTCGTGAAACTCCTCCGACTCGCGGAAGAGCCTTACCGCGTTCTGGGCTTGCTCCCGAGCCTCAAGCTCCCGAGCCTCGTGGTATGCGGCCTTCCGCTCGAGGATTTTTATTTCCCGCTCGAGCTCCAAGTGTCGGAGGTGGGCATTCCCCACCTCCTGCTCGCGGGAGGCCAACGCCAGCTCGGCTGCGGCCAAACGAGCCTCGGCGGCGCACACTTCGGACCTTGTTAGTGTGTGCGCGCCCTTCTCTTCATCGAGCTCGGCGGTCAGAGCTCGAATTCTTTCCTCGGATGCTCCAATTCTCTCTTGGAGCACCTGACGTTCGGCCTCGGAGGCCTGGTACCTCGCCTCGGCGGCCAGGTACCTCGCCTGGGCCTCCTCGTAACCGCGCTGGCACCTCCGGGTCCGCTCCCGGTAGTCTTGGACTATGTGCATCAGCATTTCCGTCTCGTGCAAGTGCTGTAAAAGAGACGAATAGAAAAACATAAGGCGCTGCGAGTAAACTTTTTACAAATTACACAGATGGAAATTTTTACTTACCCGGACGGCGTTGCAGCGGGTAGCGTCCATGAAGGCATTGTAGCTCATGGACTGTATCGTGGCCCGGTCGGCCGGGAGCAGCGCGACCCGAAATACTTCGCGCTCCACTCGAGGGTTTTCGAGGGCTGAATCGCCCTCGAATACCGACCAGGTGAGTGCAAGAGGCACTCGCTCCCCCGAGCCTGATGGGCCCGGAAGGCCAGCATCGGCTGGCCTAGGCGGAGCCGACCCCGAGGCTCCGTGACTGCTCCCCGGCTCGGAGCTAGGGGGCTGGGGTCGGACAAGCGGCCGATCTGACTGCCGCACGACTGAGGCGGGGCGCGCAAGCGCAGGACCCGCAGAACTCCTCCCCTGGTTGGCAACTGAAGCATCCTGCCGACCAGGAATTTGTGCCAAGGGCACCGGGCATGGGAGCACCACCGAAGCTCTCCGGGAGCCCGAGCCCCTGGAATCCGCACCCTCCCTCTGACCAGCATCGGGGTGCGCGGGGCGAGAAGGCCCCACCTCAGAGTGCGCAGGGCGAGAAGGACCCGCCTCGGCCACTGCTGTCGCCGGGGTCACTGGGGTCGCCGAGACCTTCTGTTTCTTCCTCGGCTCGGTGGGCTCGCCCGAGAGCTCGGCGGCCCTCTTCTGGAAGCGAGCATAGAGGACTTCGCTTTTAGTCACCATCTTTGCGATATCTGCAAAGGCGAACAGGATTAGAACATTAGAACAGTAAGGAAATAAAAAGAGACACTGTAACTATCCTTACCGTGGGGACGTGCCGAGCTCAAGCCCACGTTCACCAAAGCGTCCTCACATATGAGGCCGTTCAGTAAGATGCCGTCCCCGAGGCTGCGGATGGCGTCGAGGATCCCCTGCTCACGTGGAGAAAGTCTGGGGGGTTTGTTGATGGACTTGAGCTGAGCCGGTCCCCACCTGGGGTCAAACCCCCAGGACTGTGCAGAACCAAGGAAGAAGAATTTCTCCTTCCAGCCATGAATGGATGAGGGGGCACCATGAAAAAGTGGCCGACCCGCCCGAAGGGCGATATACAGCCACTCACCGTCTCCCGGATTCAACTTAAAAATAAAAAGCCGCCGAAAAACGTTGACAGAGGTCGGAATCCCGTGCAGTAAACATAGTGACAGGAAACCGATCACTGTCCTCCAGGCATTCGGAGCGAGTTGCGCCGGAACCAGCCGGCATACCATCAGCAACTCATTCACGAAGCCGTGAAGAGAAAATCGGAGACCGGCCCAGAGTGACTCTAGGTACACTCCAATCCGGCCTACCGGAGGATCGGTTACCCGATCCCCACGCCTGGCGGGTTCCAAGCGGAACCCGTGAAGAGGGAAAAACCACTCTTCGGTCATTTCGACCTCCAGGACGCTCATGGTAGACTCGACCTCACTGGGGAGAGAACCCATTGTAAGGGAAGAAAGGGATTAAGAAAGAAAAAAGGACGACCTGGGGAAGACGCCGGAGAATAGAACTTCGGACCGTGAAAGGCTGAAGGAAGAAAAGCTGAAAGAAGGCGATAAAAATGGGACAGAAGGCCAGGGGAGAGTTTATATAAACCTCCCCAACGGCCCCGATCGGCAAAAAGAAAAGCCGCACCCCGTTGAGATGACCACACGTGTCGGTCCAAAAGACAGAACGACGCATTTAATTAGGGCTAACGCTTCGAACGCCGAAGCGCCCCATCGGATCGTGCGGCCCCATCATGAGCCCACGGTGCGAGGACGCCTCGCAAAAGGTGTCCCAATAATAAGGCTTTTCGGGAAAGAAGAGACGCCGCTTATTAAAGGCATCTCGAAGCGTCCGATAATCCAAAATGCGCAATAAATTAAAATTTTCGGAATTCGTAACGACCCAACTGAAGCTACTTCCCGCGCTCCAGCTGGTAGCCAACTGGAACTCGGAAGTCGGGGGGTAGTGTTGGGGGAAAACCCCAAGTCATACCGCCACGGAGGCGCGCGGCCAAAAAGCGCCGGCCGGAAAGGCGCTCGGCCAAAGGGTGCCGACCAGAGAGCACCAACCAGAGGGGTGCTCGGCTAGAAAGAGCCGACCAGAGGACGCCGACCAGAAAAGCGCTCGATTAGAGGGCGCTGACCAGAGAGGAAAGAGCGCCAAATAAAGGCGCTCAGCTAGAAGGCGCTCGACCAAAGGGCGCCGACCAGAAGCATTAGAAGCAACCCCGCCACAGGGCACCCCATTGGGCGACCAGCTCGGCTCGGCACCCCTGCCGAGCCGATTGCCTCGACCAGATGTTCAACCCCTGCCTAACCCCCTGAGGGACTTGACAACTCCACTACAACCTGCCGCTATCTCCAAGCCGTCAAGACATAAGATCTCCGCAGGTATTTGGCACGACCTGCCATTAATGCATGAGACCCCCTCAAGTCTCCGATGCACTCAGTCATTTAATGAACACGGCTCAAGACGATCTCCGGATCACTGAACTATCAAAGCGTATGGCTCTCCCTGACCGCCGGTTCACTCAGTAATAAATGCACTTACCATCCATGGACCCCGGGCCTACCACGGCCGGCGGTTCAACCACTCCAACAGGTCCGATCGACCGTGACAACTCTCTGGTTCCGGTCTGATTCGGCCTCATATTCCACTACGCCATTAATAGGCCAAATCGTGCCCAATTATTACAAAAGAGGACAAACTCCCTGTCACCTCCCGGGCAACATAAAATCCCTCTATAAAAGGGAGCCTGGGAGGAAAGAAGGGGGGACCGAAACACAAGCAAACAGCACAGACACAATTAAGCACAATATCCTCTTCATCTTCTTCACTCTCTGGCTTGCTCTCTCCACATATTTGCCCCCTCTGACTTAAGCATCGGAGGGCCGGCGCCGGGGAGCCAGGCCACCGGCTTTTTTGCAGGACGGGACAGGACAGGACGCACTCTCCTCTCCGCTCTCTTACACTCCCCAGGAGGGCACAGGAGGACGCAGCCGGCCGGCGCACCGCCGTCCGCCCTCCCCGCGGCGGAGCTCCTCCTTCCCCGGCTTCGCGGCGGCCCCCGGGTCCAATTTCCAGCAACACCCTCATTCCATTATCAGCCAACAACAAAGTAGAAGCCACTCTATCAATACTCTCTTTCTTAGTAATATTATCTTGCTCTCCAACTTTATTGTCTTGCTTTGCCCAACATTTGTTGCTATAGTGCCTATACTTGTGATAATTGAATCATTGCACATTTTTTTTATCAAATCTTTGTTAATTGGAGTGATGATTGAAATTGACTCATGACCTTCGTCCCAGAGGGAATGATAATTGGCCTCTTCCACCATACCTTCCGCATATTTATCAATAATTGGAACTTTTTCCTTGATTACTAAGCCTCTTTCTTGGTTCCAATAACCTCTTCCATGCCCTCTATAACTTCTTCCTCTCTCATAGCTTCTACCTTAGCCTCTTTGAATACAGGCAATATAGCATTCTTTTTTAACATATTGCAAATAAAGCTTGGATTGGAGAGCTCATTTTAAAGAGCTAGAATACTTCTTATTCAATCTATGCTCATGAACTTATAGCAGTCCCATCAAATGATTAATTATCATGGTGCTCAAGTCTTTAGCTTCTTCAATGGTTACCACCACATACTCAAATTTTGGAGTCAAAGAACACACAATTTTCTCCATCATCTTCAATCTTTTCACCATTTTTTTTTATTTCATTTACAATTGGCAACACTCTTGAAAAATAATCCGAAATAGGCTCCTACTGATCATTCATGCTCAACACCTCAAATTCTCTTTCAAAATTTGCAGCTTCACCTTCACAACTTTGCCATCACCTCTATGAGCATTCTTAAGAATTTTTCATGACTCCTTTATAGTTTTCGCATTAGAAATTTTCTCAAAACTTCATCAATGATTTGGTAGAAGGCAAATAAAGCTTTTTTATCTCTCTTTCTTGACTCTTTGTGAATATTTCTTTGATCTTCAATGAGTTTCTCTTCTTCTTATGGTGAGGTAGATTCTTCAAACCCCTTTTCAACTATCTTTCATAAATCTTGAGATTCCAACAAAATCTTGATTTGCATACTCCAATGATTATAATTCGCCTTAGTTAACTTAGAAAGTTTAATGGAAAGCATATTACCCTCTATTTTAATTAAATATTGCACCAATACTTACGTCAAATTCAATATTTTTCAAAAAAATCTTAATTTTAAATCTGAAATACAAGCACAATACAGGGCAACCATCAAATCACCGCACCAAGCTCTGGTATCAATTTTGTTAGATCTAAATAGATGCTAATAATATGGAAATGGCACCAAATAAATAATAAAAAATAAAGCTGGACAATAGGACATCATAGGCTCAAATCCACTTTAAAATATCCTTCATTTCAATCATAAAAAATCTAAAAATACAACTTACAAATGTGTAGAAAATCAGTAACTTGGAAAATATTTTTTTCTTCTTGGATTCTTCTTCTTTTTAACACAAATTTGCTACTGCCTGTTTATCATTTCTAGTTAAAGAGGCCAGCCGAAGGGTAGCCAGCTCTCAAGATCTGCACCAAGGTGATCCCCTTGAGCGGGATTCTCTAAAAAGCCAAGGTCGTGGGTGGCCAAGAGGGCCCACTTGGAGACTTGGGATCTCAGCAGGAAATGCGAAGGTTGCTTAAAGCCAGCCGGCCAATAGGCAAAAGAGAAAAAAAGTGTAGTTGAGAATTTTTTTGTTGATCTAGCAAGATGTTTTGTAAAATATTTAAATCACATAAACAGAAAATCTAACAATTATAATAAAATATTGATCTAGCAAGATGTTTTGTAAAATATTTAATCACATAAACAGAAAATCTAACAATTATAATAAAATATTGATCTAGCAAGATGCTTCATAAAATATTTAAATCACATAAAAAGGAAATCTAACAATTATAATAAAATAGTGGTAAGAAAATATCTGGCTTGTGAGGTATGAGAGGCACGCCAAGAGACGCACTGTGCTAAAGCCGTTGTTGCCTCCCCACGTTCAGGTATTGGCGGTCAGCGACGACTCCAAGATACAACCCACGACTCACAGGGGCCTAATCTACAGTGCACGTCTGTAGTAGGCAGATTACCTAGTCTATATCGGTTGCCCAAAATATAAAATAATATAGGTAATTGTAAAAGAGAAAATGAAAGTTGGAAAAGACTATGAGAGAAAGAAGAAGACTTTTTTTGTTGTATTTTTTTACTCTCTTTTTTTAGTGTAAGAAATGACTCTCATGTATATAGGCCTTTTGTAACCCAACCATAACGGTTGAATATTTATGGCCTCATTAAGGCCATAATGAAAGATAATGGGAAGTTTTGAAACTTCCAAATTGAATTTGAAATAATTCTTTTAAAACTTTGGGGGTTACAAATTTTTTTTTATATTAATACCTCTTTAAAATCTTTAAAAATCCATTTAAATTCCAACAGTCCCCTACAAGTTTCAAAACTTTATAAAATCATATACAAATTTATATATATAAAAATTCGGGCAACTTTATACTATGCAATGGGTGCAGGTGTCTTTCGGACTTGAACCTACACTTAGTGTTGACAGTTCTAACCTGAAGGATCATAGTGAACTAAGTCTTGAACTAGACCCTTTGGACTAGATTTTAACATGCCACACATATAGTATTGATATAGACTTGGTGCAGGTTAGCGCTATTTATGGGCATGCGCTGAATCTTGATTCTCATGAGAGTTATTAGAGAACAGCCCAATTCTCACAGTCGCAGCCTCACGACAACTCTCATTTAGGTGAGTCCTCCAAAAATACATGCGACCTGTATCCTGCAGGAGTATGCCTGCCTCGGGCTCATTCAGGGTAACACCCTTCCTTAACGTCACATATCAAAGCACTATTGCCATAGGGATGAGCAGGAGACTCTCTCCTTAAAAGTAGTGCTGAAATGAGTCACGCAATATGGATTGTTTCTACCCATTGAACCTTCTTCATGGGATCTCCAATCACAAAGGTTGGGTTACCTTCATAGGTGACTCCCTTATGGGCTTAAGCCCATCCCCCTCGACAAGTCAATGACAACTCTCTTAGAAAGAGCTTTGGTTAGCTGATCAGCTATATTCTTCTCAGACTTTACAAATTCCAAAGATACAATATTCTTATTCAATAGGCTTTTAACTGATTTATACCTCACTTGCAAATATCTATTCATTTTCTTATTAGTATGTGCTTGCCTTACTAACTCTATTACTGCCTTACTATCACAATGTGTGGAAATGGCAGGTATGGGTTTATTAACTAAAGGTATGTCAAGCATCAAGTTCTTAATCCACTCAGCCTCAGAGCAAGTTGTATCTAAAGCTATAAGTTCTGACTCCATAGTACTTCGAGAGATAATAGTTTGTTTCTTAGATCCCCAAGATATTGCTGCTCCACCCTGAAGTGGACTTCACATCCATATTGTCTGTCATCCAATTCGCGTCACTAAATCCTTCAACTACATTCGGACCCGAAGAAAGGAAAGAGCGAGATGGTGGTTTTTCCCTTATAATACAATGAGTATTCCATAGTTCCTTTAAGATATTTAAAAACTCTCTCTAAAGCAACCCAATGATCTTTGTTAGGATTATGAGTATATCTACTAAGTCTCCCAACAGCATATGCTATATCATGCCTAGTTTTATTTACTATGTATTGTTAGATGTATGCCCTAGAAGCCAATTTGGCTGACACATAATTTTGTACTTGACTGTTTATTATTGAATAAATAAAAGGCATCTTTTCATTCATATTATTTATGTGTCTATGAATCGTCCAAGGAATTAATAAGATGATGATACATATTCTCAAGAGTTGAGAATTTAAGGCATGTATCATTGGTGATTAATTTCTAAATGCTCCTGATCAATGGATCATCACGAGGACGGTGATCGATCCGATCAGTGCACAGATCACTTTCCTTCTGGATGGACGAGACTTGAGTCCACAGTGTAGGGACACTGAAGTGATAGTGCAGGTGCTTGTTAGAGAACAAGGATACTGAGCGTGACCAAGACAAGAAGTCACTTGGATGTCTATCCACTCGTCAGTGACTTGCTTGATGTTGCAGTAGTGTGACTGGTCCTTTGACCTGCGGTGCTTCGGCTACTCACAGTGAGGTTATTGTAGTTTGACTGCACACATACATGGTCTCTAGCCATATGGGTCCATGCAGTGTAGATTGGCTGCAGTAAGTTCACTGTAGGAGTAGGGTATGCACCTATAAGGAATCTATCGACCTTGATAGAAGAGGAGTGATCCTATGTGATTTGTTAGACTGAGTTCTAAGACCTTGGCCAGGGCAGTAATATAAAGTGGAAAAAGAGTTTTCCATTAGCGAACTCAAGTCGAATAAATCTTGACATATGACAGACGATGGGGTTTGACGAGTTGTCCATGACCTCCGTCCTGTAGGGATCCACGATAGTAGGACTGTATCACATGTTAACTGCACCTAGAGGTTCATCATTCCATTCTGCTGGGTAGCCACTACATGCTGCTAGGTGTCACTGGTGGATGGTGGGACTCATAGGGATTATCTTGATGATCGATAAACCCTAATGAGTTGAGTTGGAATCGTTCCAACCCATTGAAAGGAGTTTTCAATGATATAGTGATAGAGATCACAATATATCTCACTACCAGTCAGAATAGAACCTATGGGGTCACACACACTAGAAGTATTGACCGATCCGATGGTTGAAATCGTGATTAGGAATCACAAGTAATCAATTTGATTGATAAGAAGTTGAAGAAAGGAACAAAGGGAATTAATTAATTGGACTTGAAACAAGAGTCCTACTTCGGGTAGGATTCCTAGAGTCCTAATTGGATTAGGACTGGGAATCCTAGTTGGAGTAGGACTGGGATTCCTACTTGGAATAGGATTCCTACAATCCTAATGAGATTAGGAATTTTGAATTAAAATTGGATTCCTACTTGGAGTAGGATTCCTAGAAATCCTAATTGGATTAGGACTTCGGATTCAAATAGAGTCCTAATTGGATTAGGACTAAAATTAAACAAATCCTAATTGGATTAGGATTCCTTAAGTCTAAATTAATTAATAATCTAATGAATCAACATGACTCCTAATTGGATTAGGATTGAAGAGTTCAATTGAGTCATGGTTCATTCAAGTCCTAATTGGATTAGGACTAGCGTAGATTGAACCCAATATGGTCAATCCTAATTAGATTAGGACTTAACCATAAGAGAGGCACCCAATCCTCTTTGGAAGAGGATTAGGGCAACACAAGAAGGAGGGATCACGCCCCTCCTCCTCTCCTTGTGTGCGGCATGAAGAGAGGGGCCGGCGCCCCCTTTCCCTCTTTGGAAGATTGTCTTGGAGCTCCTAATTGTTAGGAGCTCCACTCCTTATAAAAGGAGGACTAGGGCCGGCCCCAAGGAAGAAGAGCCCTCTTCCTCCAAGCCGTGGCCACCCTCTCCCTCTCCACCCTTGGTTCAGCCGCCATCAGCAAAGGAAAAGAAGAGGAGGCGTCTCCCTCCTCTTGGTCTTCTTCCTTGGCTTCAGCGCGTGTGAAGAAAAGAAGGCTGCGAAGGGATTTGATCTTCTTCTTCTTCTTCAAGATCCTTCTTCTTCCTCCTCTCTAGTGCAATCAAGAGTTGATTGAAAGAGAGGACATCAGCCATCAAAGCTATCTCTGCAAGGGAGCTAGCACCCCGGTGAGATAGAGAGCTTGGATCGGATCCTGCTTCGTGTGGATACCCGTAGAGGCCGGACGTTTGAACGGCTTCAAGCGAACCCTCTTCCAAAACCACGAATTCAGATTTGCGGTGATCATCTACCCGCGCAGGTGAAGATCTGATCTTCCTAATAGTTTTAAAAGTCTTAATTCTTACCTAATTACGAAAGGTCTCGAAACAACGTTCATGCGATGAACGTCGAACCCGTGCATGCCGATTCCGCTGCCATCTGAAAATTTTTTGAAATATCAGCGGCATGGGTGGGTTCCCAACAGTGGTATCAGAGCCTAGGCTTCGTAGATTAAGGTAAGAATTAATTATCTAAAGGCTTATTAGATCTGAAAATTGAATGATCATGCATGCTGAAAAATTCTGCATGCAGATTTTTCAGGGGTGCTGATTTTTTGCATGCTGATTTTTATGTGATAAAAAGATGATTCTAATTGCATTGTTAATGGGATTACAAAGTTTAGAATCATGATTAGCATGATCAGCGACCTATGTCATGATATAATCAGTTAGTTTTCAGATCTGAAAATTATAATTGTTGCATACGGTGATGATCATAGGATTCAAACCCTTTTGGTATCAAATGTAATGACCTGCGATGTGATCTGCGATGTCATGTAATTTTTCAGATGCTTGCATGCATCTTGTTTGATGTTTTGAGAGGCCTACGTGCCTCCTAAAAGGAGATGTAAATTATTTTTATTTTTATTTTACATCTGGTTGTATTTCTGTGATGTGATGTACATCAACGATCAAGTTGAAGCAAAGGCATGAGATGAAAGGTGATCTAAGCGGTTGATGGCGATGGGATCAAGAGTTGATCAAGGATCGAATCAAGGTGGCTTGGAACCAATTCAAGAGTTGAAGACCACTTGATCGATTGATGTGCATGTGCTTGTAATACGACCTAATTAGAATCCATGATCATCACCTAGTTAAAGTTTAGCTTTAATTTGATGCTGCGATTATAACTGCCTGTGATGTGCCGTTTGCATGTGATGTAAATGCGAGTCGGGTAGATAGGTTTACATGTGATGTAGCAAACCCAATTGAGACCTAAATCAAAACCTCCTCAATCAAGTCGAGAGTGAACCGACATGAGCAAGTCATATTAGATTAATTGATCTAATTGGTGTCTAGGAAAGCATGAAAGGTGGTTATTTAATTAGGACCTTACTCTCTGAGTAAGGGGAGCCTCCCACCTGCTTACCTGGCCAATTGTTCGATTACCTCTTATGAAGGGCTCAAGTTGCAAACACTAAGACCTGATTAACCAATATTAAGTCAATAGGTCTTCCACTGTAGTAGAGCTGCTAAGGCCTTTCTGATGTTGATTTGTCTCGGCTGGACACAGTGGTCAAGTTGCATCGGGGGGCTGGACCTCTCTATAGACATGAGATGTTGTAGGGTAAAGGTGGGGTTGGGCACCAATAACTGTTAGGTGAGGACCCAATGACGACTTTATTCCTACGGTTATACGGTGGGTCTGACTTAACTAAGAAATGGGACCAATAACTGTTAGGTGAGGTCTTCATGGCTTAGAGACCAAGTTATACTGCAACATGCTTGAGAAGCATTGTACAAGAGTTGTACACTCATCCATCTATGTGTCACCAATAACTGTTAGGTGAGGTGGCATGTAAATTGGTGGGACCGCAGTACCCACTAGAAACCCTAGTCGTGTGGGATTTCCGTTTCCCTACCAGGGGAGTGTGAGGGATTCGAGAAAATAGTGGGAGTTACATTTGTTCTAAAAGACCTTAGAACAGATTAGGATCAAGTACAAAAGTCTAACTAGAATCTTTACTCTCTGCAGATACAATGTCAGCTTCAAACCCTTTGACCCGTATTCTTGAGACCAACCGACTGACCGGAACCAATTACAAAGACTGGCTTAGAAATCTCAAAATAGTTTTGGACTGTGAGAAGATAGGCTACATACTCGATTCAGATATCCCCACACTACCAGCACGTCCTACTGATGTTCAGCGTGAAATGCATAAAAAGTGGTTGGATGATGACATTAGAGTAAAATGCTATATGATGGCATCCATGTCTAATGAACTCCAATGCCAGCATGAAAATATAAAGACTGCTAGGGACATACTGGCACACCTGCAAGAGTTGTATGGTGAGCAGAGTCGCACAGCTCGTTTTGAAGTGTCCAAGAGGCTTTTCAAAGCGAAGATGCGCGAGGGGCAGTCTGTCCATGATCACGGTCTGACCATGATCAAGGACCTAGAGGAGCTTGAGAAGCTCGGTATGGACATGCACAAGGAATTACAAGTGGATTTGATCCTACAGTCACTTCCTGATTCATTTGGTCAGTTTATAGTAAACTACCACATGAATAAGATTGAATGCACTAAGACTGAACTAATCAACATGTTGGTAACTGCTGAGGGAGCCTTGAAAGGTTCAAGGGGCAATGTCCTTGCTGCTGAGTTGACTTCTGGTTCCAAGAGAAAGTCTACTTGGAAGAAAAAGAAGCCTGCTAAGAAGCAGAAGAAAGACAAGAAGCCAAAGAAGGAAGTTCAAAAGAAAAAGGCTAACGACAAAGGAAAATGTTTCCACTGCAATGTCGAAGGCCACTGGAAGAGAAACTGTCCTTCATACCTCGAGAGCCTGAAGAACAAGAAAGGTGACACACCTTCAGAAGGTATAGACTTGCTCATAATTGAAACTAATCTAACGGTTTCTTCTACTTCTAGTTGGGTTATAGATTCTGGTTCTAGTGCTCATCTGTGCACTACCATGCAGAGTCTAAAGGAAAGTAGAAGGCTGGCGGAAGGTGCGGTAACCCTTCGGGTTGGCAACGGGGCAAAAGTTGCTGCTGTGGCTGTGGGCACCTACCATCTGCGACTACCGTCTGGATTTAGTTTAATACTTAGAGACTGCTATTATGTACCTGTTGCTAGCAGAAATTTGATTTCTGTTTCATGTCTAGCACAGGAAGGTCATGTTTTTACATTTAACAAAGACTGCTGTTCTATTTATTTGAGAAATAAAATAGTCGCACGTGGTTTCATGATTGACAGTCTCTATCATTTACATATGGATGTATCTGTGAATGTTACCGAGCAAGATGTGAGTGCCAAAGGATCCAAAAGATCCAGAGATGAGATAAACCAAAGATATTTGTGGCACCTCAGACTTGGCCATATTGGAGAGGATAGGATGAACAAAATGGATAAAGATGGGCTTCTCGGCTCATTGACTTCCGAGTCATATCCAGTTTGCGATTCCTGTCTTCAAGGAAAAATGGCTAGACTGCCCTTTGTAGGACATGGGGAGAGGACCACTGAAATACTTACCCTAATACATACAGATGTATGTAGCCCATTCGATGTGCTAGCCAGGGGACGTTATTCTTACTTCATTACCTTTACTGATGATTATTCACGGTATAGGTATGTGTATCTTATGAGACACAAGTCTGAGTCTTTTGAAAAGTTCAAAGAGTTCAAGAATGAAGTAGAAAAACAAACTGGAAAACCTCTTAAGGCTCTTCGATCAGATCGAGGAGGAGAATACCTTAGTGGGGAATTCCGGGACTATCTCAAAGAAAACGGCATAGTCTCACAATGGACACCTCCGGGTACACCTCAACTCAACGGGGTGTCAGAGAGGAGGAATCGGACCCTGTTGGACATGGTCAGGTCCATGATGAGCTTCACTGATTTACCTATGTTCCTTTGGGGAGATGCCTTACTCACGGCGATTTATTTATTGAATAGAGTTCCCTCTAAATCCGTTCCTACCACACCGTATGAGATATGGCATGGTAAGAAACCAAGTCTGGGTCATCTCAAGATTTGGGGATGTCCGGCCCACGTCAAAAGACTACAGGCAGACAAGTTAGAGGCTAGGATCATAAGTGCTCGTTTTATATGATATCCTAAAGAGTCATTAGGATACAATTTTTACGTCTCAGAGGATCACAATGTGTTTGTGACCCGTCATGCCATCTTCTTGGAAAAACAGTTTATCCTTGATAGAGGCAGTGGGAGGAAAATTGAGCTTGAAGAGAAAATCTCTGAAAAGCAATGAGTCATGGATCCTATAGAACCCATTCATAAAGAGCCAGTGCACGATGTCCCTCAACCACCTCGTAGATCTAGTAGGGTCTCCCATCCTCCCGATAGATACTTAGGTATACTAGAAGAGGATACCGAGGAAATGTTCCTAGTGGGAGATAGAGATCACATACAGGATCCCAAAACCTACAACGAGGCGATATCTGATATCGATTCCGAGAAATGGCTGGAAGCTATAAAGTCAGAGTTAGACTCCATGCATTCCAACCAAGTCTGGACCTTAGTAGATCCACCAGAAGGTATTGTACCTATTGGATGCAAATGGATCTACAAAAGGAAGATAGGTTCGGATGGAGAGGTAGAGACCTATAAGGCAAGGCTTGTGGCGAAAGGGTATAGTCAACGCGAAGGCATTGACTATCAGGAGACCTTTTCACCTGTAGCCATGCTAAAATCCATCCGAACATTGCTTGCCATTGCAGCATTTCATGATTATGAAATCTGGCAGATGGATGTGAAAACTGCTTTCCTGAATGGATATCTTGATGAAGATATCTATATGGAACAACCTTTGGGTTTCACTTCCAGTGATGGAGATCACAAGGTCTGCAAGCTGCAAAGGTCCATCTATGGACTAAAACAAGCATCTCGGAGTTGGAACACTCGGTTCGATGACGCAATCAAAACGTTTGATTTCATCGAAAACGAAGAGGAACCGTGTGTTTACAAAAAGGTTAGTGGGAGTTCTGTCGTTTTTCTCGTGTTGTACGTAGATGACATTCTCCTGATTGGGAATGATATTCCCATGCTAACCTCGGTCAAGGTTGTTGGGAACCCGCCCATGCCACTGATATTTCAAAAATTTTTCAGATGGCAGCGGAATCGGCATGCACGGGTTCGACGTTCATCGCATGAACGTTGTTTCGAGACCTTTCGTAATTAGGTAGGAATTAAAACTTTTAAAATTATTAGGAAGATCAAATCTTCACCTTGCGCGGGTAGATGATCACCGCAAATCTGAATTCGTGGTTTTGGAAGAGGGTTCGCTTGAAGCCGTTCAAACGTCCGGCCTCTACGGGTATCCACACGAAGCAGGATCCGATCCAAGCTCTCTATCTCACCGGGGTGCTAGCTCCCTTGCAGAGATAGCTTTGATGGCTGATGTCCTCTCTCTCAATCAACTCTTGATTGCACTTGAGAGGAGGAAGAAGAAGGATGAAGAAGAGGAAGAAGATCAAATCCCTTCGCAGCTTTCTTCTCTTCACACGCGCTGAAGCCAAGAAAGAAGACCAAGAGGAGGGAGACGCCTCCTCTTCTTTTCCCCTTGCTGATGGCGGCTGAACCAAGGAGAGATGGAGAGGGGGTGGCCACGTTATGAAGAGGAGAAAGGTCCATCTAGGGCGCCGGCCCTAGTCCTCCTTTAATAAGGATGAAGGGCTCCTACAAGTTAGGAGCCTTGACAACTTTCCAAGAGGGGGCGCCGGCCCCCTCTCTCTTCATGTCGCACCTAATCAAGTGGAGAGGGGCTGATGCCCCTCTTACTTGGTTAGCCTAATCCTCTTCCAAAGAGGATTAGGTCCCTCTTTCATGGTTTAATCCTAATCTAATTAGGATTGGCCAAATTGGGTTTAATCTATGCTAGTCCTAATCCAATTAGGACTTGAATGAACCATGACTCAATTGAACTCTTCAATCCTAATCCAATTAGGAGTCATGTTGATTCATTAGATTAATAATTAATTTAGACTTAAGGAATCCTAATCTAATTAGGATGTATTTAATTTTAGTCCTAATCCAATTAGGACTCTATTTGAATCCGAAGTCCTAATCTAATTAGGATTTCTAGAAATCCTACTCCAAGTAGGAATCCAATTTTAATTCAAAACTCCTAATCTCATTAGGATTTTAGGAATCCTATTCCAAGTAGGAATTCCAGTCCTACTCCAACTAGGATTCCCAGTCCTAATCTAATTAGGACTCCAGGAATCCTACCCGAAGTAGAACTCTTGTTTCAAGTCCAATTAATTAATTTCCTTTGTTCCTTCTTCAACTTCTTATCAATCAAATTGATTACTTGTGATTCCTAATCACGATTTCAACCATCGGATCGGTCAATACTTCTAGTGTGTGTGACCCCATAGGTTCTATTCTGACTGGTAGTGAGATATATTGTGATCTCTATCACTATATCATTGAAAACTCCTTTCAATGGGTTGGAACGATTCCAACTCAACTCATTAGGGTTTATCGATCATCAAGATAATCCCTATGAGTCCCACCATCCACCAGTGACACCTAGCAGCATGTAGTGGCTACCCAGCAGAATGGAATGATGAACCTCTAGGTGCAGTTAACATGTGATACAGTCCTACTATCGTGGATCCCTACAGGACGGAGGTCATGGACAACTCGTCAAACCCCATCGTCTGTCATATGTCAAGATTTATTCGACTTGAGTTCGATAGTGGAAAACTCTTTTTCCACTTTATATTACTGCCCTGGCCAAGGTCTTAGAACTCAGTCTAACAAATCACATAGGATCACTCCTCTTCTATCAAGGTCGATAGATTCCTTATAGGTGCATACCCTACTCCTACAGTGAACCTACTGCAGCCAATCTACACTGCATGGACCCATATGGCTAGAGACCATGTATGTGTGCAGTCAAACTACAATAACCTCACTGTGAGTAGCCGAAGCACCGCAGGTCAAAGGACCAGTCACACTACTGCAACATCAAGCAAGTCACTGACGAGTGGATAGACATCCAAGTGACTTCTTGTCTTGATCACGCTCAGTACCCTTGTTCTCTAACAAGCACCTGCACTATCACTTCAGTGTCCCTACACTGTGGACTCAAGTCTCGTCCATCCAGAAGAAAAGTGATCTGTGCACTGATCGGATCGATCACCGTCCTCGTGATGATCCATTGATCAGGAGCATTTAGAAATTAATCACCAATGATACATGGCTTAAATTCTCAACTCTTGAGAATATGTATCATCATCTTATTAATTTCTTGGACGATTCATAGACACATAAACAATATGAATGAAAAAACGCCTTTTATTTATTCAATAATAAATAGTCAAGTACAAAATTATGTCCCTAGAATCAACAATGTGTCAGCCAAATTGGCTTCTAGGGCATACATCTAACAATCTCCCACTTGCACTAAAGCCAATTGGTCATATATCTTAGGCCCATCTTCTCAAGGTGGGCTTCAGTCTTTTGCTGACTCAGCTGCTTAGTGAAAGGGTCTGCCACGTTATCCGCGGAGTCTACTCTTTGCACCTCTACATATTTCTTCTCCACATTGTCGCGTATGAGGTGAAAGCGCCGCTCTATATGCTTAGACTTCTGATGAGACCTTGGCTCCTTAGCAAGGGCTATGGCGCCATTATTATCGCAGTAGAGTGTTATGGCATCTGATGTCATCACATCCAACTCTGCAATGAATTTCTTGAACCAGAAGCCTTCCTTAGCAGCTTCAGAGGCGGCGATGTATTCAGCTTCCATAGTAGAATCAGCAATGATCGGTTGTTTAGAACTCTTCCAATTCACCGTACCACCATTGCACAAGAACACATATCCAGATGTTGACTTCCTGTCATCGACATCAGTCATGAAGTCTGAATCTGTGTACCCTTCTACCTTTAACTCTGATGATCCTCCAAAAACCAAGAATAAATCTTTAGTTCTTCTCAAGTACTTAAGAATATTCTTCACAGCTGTCCAGTGTTCTTCACCTGGATTCGACTGATATCTGCTTGTGACACTCACAGCAAGAGCTATATCAGGTCGTGTACATAGCATGGCATACATGAGGCTTCCTATTGCCGATGCATAAGGAATCTTGCTCATGCGTTGAATCTCTTCAGATGTGTTGGGGCACATCTTCTTGGAGAGATGAATTCCATGCCTTAGGGGTAAGAGACCCCTCTTGGAGTTTTCCATGCTGAACCTCTTCAGCACCTCCTCTATGTACATTTTCTATGAAAGGCCAAGCATCCTTTTAGATCTATCTCTATAGACCTTTATTCCCAAAATATAGGATGCTTCCCCAAGGTCTTCCATGGAGAATTCTTTTGACAACCAGACCTTGACCGAGGTTAGCATGGGAATATCATTCCCAATCAGGAGAATGTCATCTACGTTCAGTACGAGAAAAACGACAGCACTCCCACTAACCTTTTTGTAAACACACGGTTCCTCTTCGTTTTTGATGAAATCAAACGTTTTGATTGCATCATCGAAACGAGTGTTCCTACTCCAAGATGCTTGCTTTAGTCCATAGATGGACCTTTGCAGCTTGCAGACCTTGTGATCTCCATCACTGGAAGTGAAACCCAAAGGCTGTTCCATATAGATATCTTCATCAAGATATCCATTCAGAAAAGCAGTTTTCACATCCATCTGCCAGATTTCATAATCATGAAATGCTGCAATGGCAAGCAATGTTCGGATGGATTTTAGCATGGCTACAGGTGAAAAGGTCTCCTGATAGTCAATGCCTTCGCGCTGACTATACCCTTTCGCCACAAGCCTTGCCTTATAGGTCTCTACCTCTCCATCCGAACCTATCTTCCTTTTGTAGATCCATTTGCATCCAATAGGTACAATACCTTCTGGTGGATCTACTAAGGTCCAGACTTGGTTGGAATGCATGGAGTCTATCTCTGACTTCATAGCTTCCAGCCATTTCTCGGAATCGATATCAGATATCGCCTCGTTGTAGGTTTTGGGATCCTGTATGTGATCCCTATCTCCCACTAGGAACATTTCCTCGGTATCCTCTTCTAGTATACCTAAGTATCTATCGGGAGGATGGGAGACCCTACTAGATCTACGAGGTGGTTGAGGGACATCGTGTACTGGCTCTGTATGAATGGGTTCTATAGGATCCATGACTCGTTGCTTTTCAGAGACTTTCTCTTCAAGCTCAATTTTCCTCCCACTGCCTCTATCAAGGATAAACTGATTTTCCAAGAAGATGGCATGACGGCTCACAAACACATTGTGATCCTCTGAGACGTAAAAATTGTATCCTAATGACTCTTTAGGATATCCTATAAAACGAGCACTCATGGTCCTAGCCTCTAACTTGTCCGCCTGTGGTCGCTTGACGTGGGCCGGACATCCCCAAATCTTGAGATGACCAAGACTTGGTTTCTTACCATGCCATATCTCATACGGTGTGGTAGGAACGGATTTAGAGGGAACTCTATTCAACAAATAAATCGCTGTGAGTAAGGCATCTCCCCAAAGGAACATAGGTAAATCAGTGAAGCTCATCATGGACCTGACCATATCCAATAGGGTTCGATTCCTCCTCTCTGACACCCCGTTGAGTTGAGGTGTACCCGGAGGCGTCCATTGTGAGACTATGCCGTTTTCTTTGAGATAGTCCCAGAATTCTCCACTAAGGTATTCTCCTCCTCGATCTGATCGAAGAGCCTTAAGAGGTTTTCCAGTTTGTTTTTCTACTTCATTCTTGAACTCTTTGAACTTTTCAAAAGACTCAGATTTGTGTCTCATAAGATACACATACCCATACCGTGAATAATCATCGGTAAAGGTAATGAAGTAAGAATAACGTCCCCTGGCTAGCACATCGAATGGGCCACATACATCTGTATGTACTAGGGTAAGTATTTCAGTGGTCCTCTCCCCATGTCCTACAAAGGGCAGTCTAGCCATTTTTCCTTGAAGACAGGACTCGCAAACTGGATATGACTCGGAAGTCAATGAGCCTAAAAGCCCATCTTTATCCATTTTGTTCATTCTGTCTTCTCCAATATGGCCAAGCCTGAGGTGCCACAAATATCTTTGGTTTATCTCATCTCTAGATCTTTTGGATCCTTTGGCACTCACTTCTTGCTCGGTAACATTCACAGATACATCCATATGTAAATGATAGAGACTGTCAATCATAAAACCACGTGCGACTATTTTATTTCTTAAATAAATAGAACAGCGGTCTTTGTCAAATGTAAAAATATGACCTTCCTGTGCTAGACATGAAACAGAAATCAAATTTCTGCTAGCAGCAGGTACATAATAGCAGTCTCTAAGTACTAAACTAAATCCAAACGGTAGTCGCAGATGGTAGGTGCCCACAGCCACAGCAGCAACTTTTGCCCCGTTGCCAACCCGAAGGGTTACCGCACCTTCCGCCAGCCTTCTACTTTCCTTTAGACCCTGCATGGTAGTGCACAAATGAGCACTAGAACCAGAATCTATAACCCAACTAGAAGTAGAAGAAACCGTTAGATTAGTTTCAATTATGAGCAAGTCTATACCTTCTGAAGGTGTGTCACCTTTCTTGTTCTTTAGGCTCTCGAGGTATGAAGGACAGTTTCTCTTCCAGTGGCCTTCGACATTGCAGTGGAAACATTTTCCTTTGTCGTTAGCCTTTTTCTTTTGAACTTCCTTCTTTGGCTTCTTGTCTTTCTTCTGCTTCTTTGCAGGCTTCTTTTTCTTCCAAGTAGACTTTCTCTTGGAACCAGAAGTCAACTCAGCAGCAAGGACATTGCCCCTTGAACCTTTCAAGGCTCCCTCAGCAGTTACCAACATGTTGATTAGTTCAGTCTTAGTGCATTCAATCTTATTCATGTGGTAGTTTACTATAAACTGACCAAATGAATCAGGAAGTGACTGTAGGATCAAATCCACTTGCAATTCCTTGTGCATGTCCATACCGAGCTTCTCAAGCTCCTCTAGGTCCTTGATCATGGTCAGACCGTGATCATGGACAGACTGCCCTTCGCGCATCTTCGCTTTGAAAAGCCTCTTGGACACTTCAAAACGAGCTGTGCGACTCTGCTCACCATACAACTCTTGCAGGTGTGCCAGTATGTCCCTAGCAGTCTTTATATTTTCATGCTGGCATTGGAGTTCATTAGACATGGATGCCATCATATAGCATTTTACTCTAATGTCATCATCCAACCACTTTTTATGCAACTCACGCTGAACATCAGTAGGACGTGCTGGTAATGTGGGGATATCTGAATCGAGTATGTAGCCTATCTTCTCACAGTCCAAAACTATTTTGAGATTTCTAAGCCAGTCCTTATAATTGGTTCCGGTCAGTCGGTTGGTCTCAAGAATACGGGTCAAAGGGTTTGAAGCCGACATTGTATCTGCAGAGAGTAAAGATTCTAGTTAGACTTTTGTACTTGATCCTAATCTGTTCTAAGGTCTTTTAGAACAAATGTGACTCCCACTATTTTCTCGAATTCCTCACACTCCTCTGGTAGGAAAACGGAAATCCCACACGACTAGGATTTCTAGTGGGTACTGCGGTCCCACCGATTTACATGCCACCTCACCTAACAGTTATTGGTGACACATAGATGGATGAGTGTACAACTCTTGTACAATGCTTCTCAAGCATGTTGCAGTGTAACTTGGTCTCTAAGCCATGAAGACCTCACCTAACAGTTATTGGTCCCATTTCTTAGTTAAGTCAGACCCACCGTATAACCGTAGGAATAAAGTCGTCATTGGGTCCTCACCTAACAGTTATTGGTGCCCAACCCCACCTTTACCCTACAACATCTCATGTCTATAGAGAGGTCCAGCCCCCCAATGCAACTTGACCACTGTGTCCAGCCGAGACAAGTCAACATCAGAAAGGCCTTAGCAGCTCTACTACAGTGGAAGACCTATTGACTTAATATTGGTTAATCAGGTCTTAGTGTTTGCAACTTGAGCCCTTCATAAGAGGTAATCGAACAATTGGCCAGGTAAGCAGGTGGAAGGCTCCCCTTACTCAGAGAGTAAGGTCCTAATTAAGTAACCACCTTTCATGCTTTCCTAGACACCAATTAGATCAATTAATCTAATATGACTTGCTCATGTCGGTTCACTCTCGACTTGATTGAGGAGGTTTTGATTTAGGTCTCAATTGGGTTTGCTACATCACATGTAAACCTATCTACCCGACTCTCATTCACATCACATGCAAACGGCGCATTGCAGGCAGTTATAATCGCGGCAATAATTAAAGCTAAACTTTAACTAGGTGATGATCATGGATTCTAATTAGGTCATATTACAAGCACATGCACATCAATCGATCAAGTGGTCTTCAACTCTTGAATTGGTTCCAAGCCTCCTTGATTCGATCCTTGATCAACTCTTGATCCCATCGCCATCAACTGCTTAGATCACCTTTCATCTCATGCCTTTGCTTCAACTTGATCGTTGATGTACATCACATCACAGAAATACAACCAGATGTAAAATAAAAATAAAAATAAATTACATCTCCTTTTAGGAGGCACGCAGGCCTCTCAAAATATCAAATAAGATGCATGCAAGCATCTGAAAAATTACATGACATCGCAGATCACATCGCAGGTCATTACATTTGATACCAAAAGGGGTTGAATCCTATGATCATCACCGTATGCAATAATTATAATTTCAGATCTGAAAACTAACTGATTATATCATGACATAGGTCGCTGATCATGCTAATCATGATTCTAAACTTTGTAATCCCATTAACAATTCAATTAGAATCATCTTTTTATCACATAAAAATCAGCATGTAAAAAATCAGCACCCCTGAAAAAATCTGCATGCAGAATTTTTCAGCATGCATGATCATTTAATTTTCAGATCTAATAAGCCTTTAGATATTTAATTCTTACCTTAATCTACGAAGCCTAGGCTCTGATACCACTGTTGGGAACCCGCCCATGCCACTGATATTTCAAAAAATTTTCAGATGGCAGCGGAATCGGCATGCACGGGTTCGACGTTCATCGCATGAACGTTGTTTCGAGACCTTTCGTAATTAGGTAGGAATTAAAACTTTTAAAATTATTAGGAAGATCAAATCTTCACCTTGCGCGGGTAGATGATCACCGCAAATCTGAATTCGTGGTTTTGGAAGAGGGTTCGCTTGAAGCCGTTCAAACGTCCGGCCTCTACGGGTATCCACACGAAGCAGGATCCGATCCAAGCTCTCTATCTCACCGGGGTGCTAGCTCCCTTGCAGAGATAGCTTTGATGGCTGATGTCCTCTCTCTCAATCAACTCTTGATTGCACTTGAGAGGAGGAAGAAGAAGGATGAAGAAGAGGAAGAAGATCAAATCCCTTCGCAGCTTTCTTCTCTTCACACGCGCTGAAGCCAAGAAAGAAGACCAAGAGGAGGGAGACGCCTCCTCTTCTTTTCCCCTTGCTGATGGCGGCTGAACCAAGGAGAGATGGAGAGGGGGTGGCCACGTTATGAAGAGGAGAAAGGTCCATCTAGGGCGCCGGCCCTAGTCCTCCTTTAATAAGGATGAAGGGCTCCTACAAGTTAGGAGCCTTGACAACTTTCCAAGAGGGGGCGCCGGCCCCCTCTCTCTTCATGTCGCACCTAATCAAGTGGAGAGGGGCTGATGCCCCTCTTACTTGGTTAGCCTAATCCTCTTCCAAAGAGGATTAGGTCCCTCTTTCATGGTTTAATCCTAATCTAATTAGGATTGGCCAAATTGGGTTTAATCTATGCTAGTCCTAATCCAATTAGGACTTGAATGAACCATGACTCAATTGAACTCTTCAATCCTAATCCAATTAGGAGTCATGTTGATTCATTAGATTAATAATTAATTTAGACTTAAGGAATCCTAATCTAATTAGGATGTATTTAATTTTAGTCCTAATCCAATTAGGACTCTATTTGAATCCGAAGTCCTAATCTAATTAGGATTTCTAGAAATCCTACTCCAAGTAGGAATCCAATTTTAATTCAAAACTCCTAATCTCATTAGGATTTTAGGAATCCTATTCCAAGTAGGAATTCCAGTCCTACTCCAACTAGGATTCCCAGTCCTAATCTAATTAGGACTCCAGGAATCCTACCCGAAGTAGAACTCTTGTTTCAAGTCCAATTAATTAATTTCCTTTGTTCCTTCTTCAACTTCTTATCAATCAAATTGATTACTTGTGATTCCTAATCACGATTTCAACCATCGGATCGGTCAATACTTCTAGTGTGTGTGACCCCATAGGTTCTATTCTGACTGGTAGTGAGATATATTGTGATCTCTATCACTATATCATTGAAAACTCCTTTCAATGGGTTGGAACGATTCCAACTCAACTCATTAGGGTTTATCGATCATCAAGATAATCCCTATGAGTCCCACCATCCACCAGTGACACCTAGCAGCATGTAGTGGCTACCCAGCAGAATGGAATGATGAACCTCTAGGTGCAGTTAACATGTGATACAGTCCTACTATCGTGGATCCCTACAGGACGGAGGTCATGGACAACTCGTCAAACCCCATCGTCTGTCATATGTCAAGATTTATTCGACTTGAGTTCGATAGTGGAAAACTCTTTTTCCACTTTATATTACTGCCCTGGCCAAGGTCTTAGAACTCAGTCTAACAAATCACATAGGATCACTCCTCTTCTATCAAGGTCGATAGATTCCTTATAGGTGCATACCCTACTCCTACAGTGAACCTACTGCAGCCAATCTACACTGCATGGACCCATATGGCTAGAGACCATGTATGTGTGCAGTCAAACTACAATAACCTCACTGTGAGTAGCCGAAGCACCGCAGGTCAAAGGACCAGTCACACTACTGCAACATCAAGCAAGTCACTGACGAGTGGATAGACATCCAAGTGACTTCTTGTCTTGATCACGCTCAGTACCCTTGTTCTCTAACAAGCACCTGCACTATCACTTCAGTGTCCCTACACTGTGGACTCAAGTCTCGTCCATCCAGAAGAAAAGTGATCTGTGCACTGATCGGATCGATCACCGTCCTCGTGATGATCCATTGATCAGGAGCATTTAGAAATTAATCACCAATGATACATGGCTTAAATTCTCAACTCTTGAGAATATGTATCATCATCTTATTAATTTCTTGGACGATTCATAGACACATAAACAATATGAATGAAAAGACGCCTTTTATTTATTCAATAATAAATAGTCAAGTACAAAATTATGTCCCTAGAATCAACAATGTGTCAGCCAAATTGGCTTCTAGGGCATACATCTAACAAAGGTCTGGTTGTCAAAAGAATTCTCCATGAAAGACCTTGGAGAAGCATCCTATATTTTGGGAATAAAGGTCTATAGAGATAGATCTAAAAGGATGCTTGGCCTTTCACAGAAAATGTACATAGAGGAGGTGCTGAAGAGGTTCAGCATGGAAAACTCCAAGAGGGGTCTCTTACCCCTAAGACATGGAATTCATCTCTCCAAGAAGATGTGCCCCAACACATCTGAAGAGATTCAACGCATGAGCAAGATTCCCTATGCATCGGCAATAGGAAGCCTCATGTATGCCATGCTGTGTACACGACCTGATATAGCTCTTACTATGAGTGTCACAAGCAGATATCAGTCAGATCCAGGCAAGAAGCACTGGATAGCTGTGAAGAACAGTCTTAAGTACTTGAGAAGAACTAAGGACATGTTCTTGGTCTTTGGGAGAAGATCAGAGTTGAAGGTAGAAGGATGCACACATATTGATGATAGAAAGTCTACATCAGAATATGTGTAATTGTGGTTCAGTAAATTGGAAGAGTTCCAAACAACCGATCATTATAGATTCTACCTTAGAAGCTGAATGTTAAGCCGTATCTAAGGGTGCAGTGGAAACCTTCTGATTAAAAGTTAATTGCAGAGTTAGGTGTAATGTCATTAGATGCCATAACACTTTACTGCGATAACATTGGCACCATAGCACTAGCTATGGAGCCATGGTCTCATCAGAAGTCCAAGCACATAGAGCGGCGCTTCCATTTCATACGCGACTATGATGTAGAGGTGCAGAGAGTAGACTCCGCGGATAACGTGGCAGACCCGTTCACTAAGCAGCTGAGTCAGCAAAAGACTGAAGCCCACCTTGAGAAGATGGGCCTAAGATATATGACCAATTGGCTTTAGTGCAAGTGGGAGATTGTTAGATGTATGCCCTAGAAGCCAATTTGGCTGACACATAATTTTGTACTTGACTGTTTATTATTGAATAAATAAAAGGCATCTTTTCATTCATATTATTTATGTGTCTATGAATCGTCCAAGGAATTAATAAGATGATGATACATATTCTCAAGAGTTGAGAATTTAAGGCATGTATCATTGGTGATTAATTTCTAAATGCTCCTGATCAATGGATCATCACGAGGACGGTGATCGATCCGATCAGTGCACAGATCACTTTCCTTCTGGATGGACGAGACTTGAGTCCACAGTGTAGGGACACTGAAGTGATAGTGCAGGTGCTTGTTAGAGAACAAGGGTACTGAGCGTGACCAAGACAAGAAGTCACTTGGATGTCTATTCACTCGTCAGTGACTTGCTTGATGTTGCAGTAGTGTGACTGGTCCTTTGACCTGCGGTGCTTCGGCTACTCACAGTGAGGTTATTGTAGTTTGACTGCACACATACATGGTCTCTAGCCATATGGGTCCATGCAGTGTAGATTGGCTGCAGTAAGTTCACTGTAGGAGTAGGGTATGCACCTATAAGGAATCTATCGACCTTGATAGAAGAGGAGTGATCCTATGTGATTTGTTAGACTGAGTTCTAAGACCTTGGCCAGGGCAGTAATATAAAGTGGAAAAAGAGTTTTCCATTAGCGAACTCAAGTCGAATAAATCTTGACATATGACAGACGATGGGGTTTGACGAGTTGTCCATGACCTCCGTCCTGTAGGGATCCACGATAGTAGGACTGTATCACATGTTAACTGCACCTAGAGGTTCATCATTCCATTCTGCTGGGTAGCCACTACATGCTGCTAGGTGTCACTGGTGGATGGTGGGACTCATAGGGATTATCTTGATGATCGATAAACCCTAATGAGTTGAGTTGGAATCGTTCCAACCCATTGAAAGGAGTTTTCAATGATATAGTGATAGAGATCACAATATATCTCACTACCAGTCAGAATAGAACCTATGGGGTCACACACACTAGAAGTATTGACCGATCCGATGGTTGAAATCGTGATTAGGAATCACAAGTAATCAATTTGATTGATAAGAAGTTGAAGAAAGGAACAAAGGGAATTAATTAATTGGACTTGAAACAAGAGTCCTACTTCGGGTAGGATTCCTAGAGTCCTAATTGGATTAGGACTGGGAATCCTAGTTGGAGTAGGACTGGGATTCCTACTTGGAATAGGATTCCTACAATCCTAATGAGATTAGAAATTTTGAATTAAAATTGGATTCCTACTTGGAGTAGGATTCCTAGAAATCCTAATTGGATTAGGACTTCGGATTCAAATAGAGTCCTAATTGGATTAGGACTAAAATTAAACAAATTCTAATTGGATTAGGATTCCTTAAGTCTAAATTAATTAATAATCTAATGAATCAACATGACTCCTAATTGGATTAGGATTGAAGAGTTCAATTGAGTCATGGTTCATTCAAGTCCTAATTGGATTAGGACTAGCGTAGATTGAACCCAATATGGTCAATCCTAATTAGATTAGGACTTAACCATAAGAGAGGCACCCAATCCTCTTTGGAAGAGGATTAGGGCAACACAAGAAGGAGGGATCACGCCCCTCCTCCTCTCCTTGTGTGCGGCATGAAGAGAGGGGCCGGCGCCCCCTTTCCCTCTTTGGAAGATTGTCTTGGAGCTCCTAATTGTTAGGAGCTCCACTCCTTATAAAAGGAGGACTAGGGCCGGCCCCAAGGAAGAAGAGCCCTCTTCCTCCAAGCCGTGGCCACCCTCTCCCTCTCCACCCTTGGTTCAGCCGCCATCAGCAAAGGAAAAGAAGAGGAGGCGTCTCCCTCCTCTTGGTCTTCTTCCTTGGCTTCAGCGCGTGTGAAGAAAAGAAGGCTGCGAAGGGATTTGATCTTCTTCTTCTTCTTCAAGATCCTTCTTCTTCCTCCTCTCTAGTGCAATCAAGAGTTGATTGAAAGAGAGGACATCAGCCATCAAAGCTATCTCTGCAAGGGAGCTAGCACCCCGGTGAGATAGAGAGCTTGGATCGGATCCTGCTTCGTGTGGATACCCGTAGAGGCCGGACGTTTGAACGGCTTCAAGCGAACCCTCTTCCAAAACCACGAATTCAGATTTGCGGTGATCATCTACCCGCGCAAGGTGAAGATCTGATCTTCCTAATAGTTTTAAAAGTCTTAATTCTTACCTAATTACGAAAGGTCTCGAAACAACGTTCATGCGATGAACGTCGAACCCGTGCATGCCGATTCCGCTGCCATCTGAAAAATTTTTGAAATATCAGCGGCATGGGCGGGTTCCCAACATGTATAACAATGATCCAATCATTTGTGAGTACTTCAGTTGAGATATCGGTTCACCATTATTTTTCTTCAAATGCACATTTAGATCATATGGTATTGATATAGATTTACAATCAAAATAATTAAAATTTTTTAACATCCTTTCTATTGTACTGGTTTGATTAAGAGTAATTCCATCAGGTGTTCTTTCCAACTTCATTCCTAAAATTACATAAGCTTCTCCTAAATCCTTTATGTCAAACTTTCTAGAAAGATAAGACTTAACATCATTTACTATCTCCAAATTTGTCCCAAATATTAATATATCATCAACATAAAGACATAAGATCACATGTTCTCCATTACTCTCTTTGCAGTACACACACTTATCATATTCATTAATCTTAAAGTCATATTCTAAGATCACTTTATCAAACTTTTCATGCCATTGTTTAGGAGCTTGTTTTAAACCAGGGGCGGCCCAAGCCTTAGGCGACCTAGGCGGTCGCCCAAGGCCCCGGCTTGAAGGAAGGCCCCCTCCAGACCGGCAGATGCCGTCATGCCGCAGACCACGACTCCTAATCCTAGCGTCCCAGGCTCCAGCTCCCACAACCACAGTCCCACTCGGCAGTCTCGGCCACTCCTAGCTACACTGCTACAGAGTACAGCCTATAGTGTACAGTACAGGGCCGCAGGACGGCAGGAGGCAACGGCTACCTCGACGACAAGACACCTGAGGCCTGAGCTACTGAGGGAGTGAGGGTGTCTCGCCGCGACGCCATTCCGTGAACGGTGACTCCCGTCCCAATCCCATCGGCCATCGCTCATCATTTTTTTTCTTTAAAATCCTCATCATCCTCCTCCACAGCTCCACTCCTCCTCATTCCTCAATCCTCTGCAACATCGGCCCAAGCCTTTAAACTTTAAAATCCTCTTCGCTGCCTCGCCGGCGAGGTCATCTCCTCTGCCTCCCCGCCCCGCCTCCCCGGCATCCCGCGAGGCCGCGACCTCCTCGCCTCCCTCCCGGCTGCCTGGCTGCCTGCAAGTCTTCGCCGCACCAGCAAGCCGGCGAGGTCGTCTCCTCTGCGGCTCTGCCTCCCCGTCGTCCCCGCCTCCCTGGCATCCCGTGACCGGCGACCTCCTCGCCTCCCTCCGGGCTCCCGTCCGGCCGTCCCCTGACTCACGTCTGTGAGATTGCGACGGACGACGGTGCGACACTGCGACCCCATCTTTTTGATTTCTTCACGTCAGGTGATCAGCAGATCAGGTCGTCAACCCGCTCGGCGCTCGCTGCTGCAGCCTGCACTGCAATTGAGTTGTAACTTGTAAGTCTCTCTCTGGCTTAAAGATGTTTGATGAAATGCCTAAACCAGTAAACCATATGTTATTTCTTTCTATTTTTTAGGCAAAGGATGGGAAAGTCCGAAAGTCCATTGGATTCATCTATCATGTAATCTATCATGTAATTTTAATCATTTTCTCTTTATAAAATTGGTCAGCTTGGAGAGCTCATGGGATCCTTCTTATGATCGATATGCCTTGCAGCCTTGGCACCTCGAGCAAATAGGTTATTTGTTAGTAGAACTGTAGAAGCTGTTAATAGTTAGTAGGAGAATTTGATGGAAAACAGCATGAACATTCTTATGCTTTGCAAGTTGCAACTATTGACTTATCATCTCATGTATGGCCTCCACAACTTACATAGTTACATAGAATTATAACTAACGAAAACAATCTTCTGGAGCAGTGAAGGGAGAATTTCTGATTGAATGGGCTCCAGGTGTTGTTAGCCTGTTATACTAGGATAGTTTGATCCCCTTTTTATTCCAATAAAATTTTCTTCACTATTTTTTGTTTCTAAAGAAACATACTTTTTTAATTTATAATCTCCTGCTTCTAATTCATCTAATTTTGTTACAATTCTTATAATTTTGTTACAATTTTTCTCTTCTAATTTTGATTATTGGTTTCATCTTACCGTTTTTGAATAGTTTGCATCTTGGGCGTTCTTGAATCTCGACGGTTGCGTCTTCGGTCTCTTCTTCAACTCCACCCGTCGGTCTCCAATACCGCTTGTCGGAGCTTGAGTTCGTTTTTCTTGACATTATCAAATTTTATCATTTCGACTCTTTTGTATTTTGATTTGTTTATAGTGATTATCTTAATTGCTTTGTTTGATAATATAATTTTTAGATTCAAATGTCTAATAGAAAATATGAATGTGGATATGAAAAACTTAAAAAGAAAAGAAAAATCGAAAAACTCGTTCAATCTCAAAAAGGAGCTTTAGATAGATTTGTTGTCACAAACAAGCAAAACACCACATCAAGTTTAACTCAGAAATTAGCAATAGAACAAGCACCTGAAATGGAACTAGAAGATGACATGGAAAGAATGAAACAAAATGAAATTGACAACCATATTCATGGTGAAGAACACAATGAGAAATTAGAAGGAGATAGAATAAATAAGGATAGTGTAGAGCTTAATGAAACTAGTTCTATTTCTACAAATATATACGATCCTGGTCAATGGAAACAAATCGATACAAAGTTGAGAGATCTATTAGTGGAAAGAGGTCTAATTAGAGATTATGATCTTCATTTTCCTAGGGATGAAAATAATAGACACTTCTCTACGCTACATTATATTCGTAAATTACCTAATGGTGAAAAACATGATAGAAGATGGTTAGTGTATTCAAAGGATTTGGATAGGATATATTGCTTTTGTTGTAAATTATTTGATTCAACACCTAACACGAGTCACTTAGTCAATGAAGGAACTAGGAATTGGAAAAATCTAGGTGTTATACTCAAAAATCATGAAATAACTAGTGAACATATTACTAGCATGAATAAGTGGATTAATTTAGAAGTAAGATTGTTGAAAAATAAGACAATCGACAAAAGTCTCCAAGAACAAATAAACCAAGAGAAAGATCATTGGAAAAAAGTATTATTGAGAATTCTTGCTGTCGTAAAAAATCTCGCAAAAAATAATTTAGCATTTCGGGGAAAGAATGAAAAGATCTATCAAAATAATAATGGAAATTTTTTAAGTCTTATTGAAATGATTGCAGAATTTGATCCAGTAATGCAAGAACATGTTCGACGCATTCAACATGGTGAAATTCACAATCATTATTTAGGTCATAAGATTCAAAATGAATTGATTCAAATGTTAGCATTTGAAGTTAAAACTATAATAATTAAAAAGATTAAAGAAGTAAAATACTTTTCTGTAATACTTGATTGCACTCCTGATGCAAGCCATCAAGAACAAATGACTCTAGTTTTAAGATGTGTGGATATTTCAACAAGTCCAGTAAAAATAGAAGAATATTTTTTAGAATTTTTAGAAGTAGATGATACCTCTGGAAAAGGCCTTTTTGGTGCACTTATAAATATAATAAAAAAATATAAACTTGAGGTTAATGATATAAGAGGACAAGGATATGACAACGGATCTAATATGAAAGAAAAACATCAAGGTGTACAAAGAAGATTATTAGATATAAATCCTAGAGCGTTTTATACACCATATGGATGTCATAACTTAAATTTAGTATTATGTGATACTGCTAACTCATGTCCTAAGGCTATATCTTTTTTTGGAGTAATACAACGAATTTATACCTTATTTTCTTCTTCTACAAAACGATGGAAAATTTTACAAGATAATGTATCTACATTAACTCTTAAACCTTTGTCACAGACACGTTAGGAAAGTCGTATTGAAAGTGTCAAAGCAATTAAACATCAAGCTCCTAAAATAAGAGATGCCTTAATTCAATTAGCAGAAACTAGTGAAGATCCTAAAATAAAGAGTGAGGCTATATGTTTAGCTACATATGAGATTGAAAATTTTGAATTCTTGTTAGGCATGAATATATGGTATGATATATTGTTTGCTGTTAATTCAGTTAGTAAGAACTTACAATCTGAAGACATGCATATTGATGTTGCTATAGATCAATTAAAAAATCTTCTTTCTTATTTGAAAAGTTATAGGAAAAATGGATTCATGAATGCTTTGAATTCATCTAAAGAAATTGCAAATGAAATGGAAATAGAACCTATATTTCGTGAAAAACGTGTGATCCGTAGAAAAAAATAATTTGATGAAAATAGTAATGATGAAACAACAAGATCAGCTGAAGAATTTTTTAGAATTGATTACTTTTTATATATAGTAGATCAAGCTATTTCTTCAATTCAAAATAGGTTTGAACAATTCACCATATATGAAGATGTTTTTGGTTTTTTGTTTAATTTTAGAAAGTTAAAATCTTTGAATGAAGAGAATTTGAAAAAGTGTTGTCTTAATCTTGAAAACTTTTTAAAGCACGGTGAATATTCTGATATTGATGGTCTTGATCTGTTTTCGGAGTTAAATGTTTTAAAAGAAGTTTTACAAATAGAAACTAGTACTCCTATTGATACTTTAAGTTTTATTAAAAAAATAGATTCTTTTCCAAATGCATTCATTGCTTATAGGATATTGTTAACAATACCTGTAACAGTTGCTTCTGCTGAAAGAAGTTTTTCAAAATTAAAGTTGATAAAAACTTATTTGCGGTCAACTATGTCACAAGAAAGATTAAATGGATTAGCTATATTATCGATTGAAAATAATATTTTAATGAATCTTGAGTACAAAAGTTTGATTAGTAATTTTGCATCTCAAAAAGCTAGACGGATTATTTTTAAATAAATTTTTAAAGTATTTTATACTTATTAAAAATTTATTATTATTATTATTATTATTTTTAAAAAGGCCTCATTTAGTGAGTTCGCCCTAGGCCCCCAAATGCATTGGGCCGCCCCTGTTTTAAACCATATAAGGATTTAACTAACTTACAAACCTTATGTTCTTGACATTTTAACTACAATACCTTCAGGCTGCTTCATATATCTCTCTTCATTTATGTCTCCATTTAGAAAGGCAGTCTTAACATCCATTTGATGAATTACTAGGTTATGCACTGATGCTAAGGCAATTAAAATTCTAATCGTAGTTATCCTAGATACAGGTGAATATGTATCAAAGTAATCTATTCCTTCCTTTTATGTAAAACCTTTAGCCACTAGTTTGGCTTTGTACTTGTCTATGGTTCCATCAGGTTTTAACTTCTTCTTGAACACCCATTTACACCCAATAGCTTTATTTTTAAGAGGTAAATTAGTTAACTTCCAAGTGTTATTTTGAATAATAGACTCTATCTCACTTTGTATAGCTTCCTTCCAAAATGGAGCATCTAAATAAGACATGGCTTCCTTATAGGTAGTAGGATCTCCTTCTGTTAAAAAGTATAAAATTCGTCTCCAAAATTTTCTCTATTCTAGACCTTTTACTCCTTAACTCTAATTGTGGTTCTGGTTCCTTGGGTGCACTTGTACTAGTGGAAGGTTTATCGTTAATAGATGATTTATCAATTACTTGTTGTGAAATTTTATTTTTATAAAAAAATATATATTCAAAATGGTAGCATCTCTAGATTTTATAACTATGTTATTTGAAATTTCACTAATCTCAGAGTTTATAACTAAGAATCTATTGGCACTACTATTTTGAGCATACCCTAAAAAGACATCATCTATAGTTTTAGGCCCAATTTTCTTTCGCTTAGGCTCAGGGATTGCTACTTTTGTTAAATACCCCCAAACTTTCAAGATTTTAAGATTAGGTGTTCTTTTCTTCCAAATTTCGTAAGAGGTCTTTTCATCCTCTTTCTTAGTATTGGCTCTATGTTTTCTTCAAATTTAAGAGAGTTTATGACTTGGGTTAAAGTTAACTCTCCTTGTTTATGCCTAAGGGTTCTAGCAAAATCATTCCAAGATAATGGCAACTTATCTATAAGACAGGAGACTTTAAAATCTTCACTAAATTTGGTTCTCTTTTTCTCAACTCTTCTCAGAAGTTCTTGATACTCATGAATTTGATCTCTCACTAGTTTATTGTCTACCATTTTATAACTATTAAAATTTGAAACAGTAAACCGATCAATGTCAGCATCATCATCCCATATTCAGCCTCTAAAGCATCCCAAAGTTCTTTTGCACTTGAGGTAGTGGCATGATACACATCATAAAGGTGGTCAGACAAAGCACTAAGTATTCTATTATAGCAGTGGTACTCTACTTGCTCATTAGTCATTCGAGAAGGTAACTCTAGATTAGACTGTGGTTCCTCTATTGCAGATACAAGTCCTAACACAGTCAACCAATATTTAAGTTGTCTTTGCCACCTACGAAAATTTCGTCCACTAAATTTTTCGGGCTTAATACTATTAGCTTCTTCCATATTTGTCATTCTAAATTTTAAACTCTAAGATTTTAAAGTTTAAAAGAGCAGTAGAGTATTCATTTGTGAGGAAAATAATAATAATAACGTCACTAATGAATAAATATAAATAAGATGTTACTAAGAGTATCTCTTAATAATATACTATGTAACAATAACTTTACTAATAATTGTAAAGAAAAACAACACCAATATCACCAAATAGGTTTAATACTTGCAAGCAAATGGTTACAATCTTCATAAAATGATCATTTATTGCTTGAAGCAAATTGTTATCGGAAATTAAAATCCTAAAAGTTTGTTTTTAACTATTCTAATTAAATTCTTTTGATCTTCCAAAACTTGTTATAACTTTAATCAGTCAAACTTTTTTCCTTTTAATTTTTTCCTCCTTTTATATATATATATATATATATATATATATATATATATATCTTAGCCAAAACTATTTTTTTAATTAAAACAATAAACCATTTTTTTGATTAAATAGTAAACTGTTTTTTTTTATTAAAGCAGTAAACTATTTTCTCAAACAGTAAACTATTTTTTTATTAAACAGTAAACTGTTTTTTTATTAAACAGTAAACTATTTTTTAATTAAAACAGTAAACTGTTTTTTTTATTAAAATAGTAAACTATTTTTTAATTAAACAGTAAAGTATATATATTTTTTTGATTAAACAATAAGCTGTTTTTTTAATTAAACAGTAAACTGTTTTCTTTAATTAAACAGTAAACTGTTTTTTTATTAAACAGTAAACTGTTTTTTTAATTAAACAGTAAACTATTTTAATTAAAACAGTAATCTGTTTTCTTGATTAAAACAGTAAACTATTTTTTTATTAAAACAATAAAACAGTAAATTGTTTTTTAATTTAACAGTAAACTGTTTTCTTTAGTTAAACAGTAAACTATTTTTTTTATTAAACTATTTTTTTATATTAAATAGTAAACTATTTTTTTTATTAAACAGTAAACTGTTTTTATTAAAACAGTAAACTATTTTTTAATTAAACGGTAAATTATTTTTTTTGATTAAACAGTAAGCTGTTTTTTTTTGATTAAACAGTAAACTGGTTTTTTTAAACAGTAAACTGTTTTTCTAATTAAACAGTAAACTGTTTTTTTAATTAAAACAGTAATCTGTTTTCTTGATTAAAACAGTAAACAATTTTTTTTATTAAAACAGTAAAACAGTAAACTATTTTTTTTAATTAAACAGTAAACTGTTTTCTTTAGTTAAACAGTAAACTGTTTTTTTATCAGAAATGAACAAGAACAGTGTTCAACAATGTATGTTGCAGAATACACATATATATATATATATATATATATATATATATATATATATATATATATATATGGAACAATACAACGGCTTTAGAATGTTGATCTAGCAAGATGTTTTGTAAAATATTTAAAGCACATAAACAGAAAAGCTAGCAATTATAATAAAATATTGATCTAGCAACATGTTTTGTAAAATATTTAAATCACATAAACAGAAAATCTAACAATTATAATAAAATATTGATCTAGCAAGATGCTTCATAAAATATTTAAATCACATAAAAAGGAAATCTAACATTTATATTAAAATAATGGTAAGAAAATATCTGGCCTGTGAGGTATGAGAGGCACGCCAAGAGACGCACTGTCCTAAAGCCGTTGTTATCTCCCCACGTGCAGGTATTGGCGGTCAGCGACGACTCCAAGATACAACCCAAACGACTCACAGGGGCCTAATCTATAGTGCACGTCTGTAGTAGGCAGATTACCTAGTCTATATCGGTTTTCCAAAATATAAAATAATATAGGTAATTGTAAAAGAGAAAATGAAAGTTGGGAAAGACTATGAGGAAGAAGAAGACTTTTTTTGTTGTATTTTTTCACTCTCTTTTTTTAGTGTAAGAAATGACTCTCATATATATAGGCCTTTTGTAACCCAACCATGACGGTTGAATACTTATGGCCTCATTAAGGCCATAATGAAAGATAATGGGAAGTTTTGAAACTTCCAAATTGAATTTGAAATAATTCTTTTAAAACTTTGGGGGTTACAAATCTTTTTGTTTTATTAATACCTCTTTAAAATCTTTAAAAATCCATTCAAATTCCAACATTTTTCATATCAAGCTTTGACCACTCTCTTCTTTTTAAAGAAAAACTAAAAAGACACACCTTCATATCATGAATTTATAGATTAGTTTTCTGTTTTTCTTTTATATAGAAGGGGAATCTAAACTAAGAGACTAAATATGTATATTGAAAAATTTAAAAAAATTACGTAGAGTACCATAAAGTAAAAAAAATGAACCGAATATAAAAACTCCAAATTTCATTGAGCATTGTAGTTTTCAAAATAAAGAATAATAAATAATCAGGCTAATCTTCTAATCCATAAAAATTAAATATATAAAAAAATCCGTGTTTTAATACTTCAAGAGTGCCTCTAACTTTGGCGTTGTTCATCGGGTAGCAGTCCGAAGAAGCCGACGATGGCCCCAACCTGCTATTTACCTCCTCACAGAGTGATATGAGGCGGTTGGTCTTCTTGGCAACCGTGATAGTTCAGCAGCCAGTTTCGGCGAGAATGATAGAAATCACAAATGATGCCTGATGAGGCACCTCAGGGTCGTTTAAGGCTCCAGCATAAAGACTCTTGACTATAAATGCATTGAGGTCTCAAAAAAACTTTTAGCTATTAATGCATTGAGGCCTCTAAATAATTTCTAAATATATTTATTATTATTATTATTGGATTCGTGTTAGGCCTCAAATTTATGGGGCCGCTCCTGTATCGTTGTAGGATTCCCTCTCCAATTCCTTCTAAGGTCAAATTCCATTCTACGAAGGACTTTACAAATACAAGTTCGCACCCTTAATTCCATTCGATTCGATCTTTAAGCTTTTTACCCGAGCACGGACGGCTATGATGAAATCGGACTCCTCTCTCTCCCGAACTTCCGAGATAGACATGAAACCCGTGTCCCCTACAAAATAAAGTTTCCAGCCGTCGCTTCTCACGCGGAGTCGGCGTGGGACGTCGATGCCCCCTCGTCTCCTCCTCATCGTGCCGATATATACGCTGTTCGCTGTTAGCGCCTCCCAACTTTCTCTTATCTTTTACAGAAAATCTTGATCTGCGCGCATGCCTCCCGGTGTCTCTGTTGATCTCTCGTGATCAGAGATGAAGGAGGCAAGAGGAGGCGAGGCCATCGTAGATATCGACGATGGAAACCCTAATGAAGATGGAGAACAGGAGGCGGCAAGAGAAGGAGGCAAGGCCGTCGTATATATCGAGAGTAGAAGCCCTAAAAAAGGTGGAGAACAGGCAAGAAGAATACTTAGCTTCGGCAACACGTACAAGATCCCAAAACGCCAACGAACTGTATGTTTTAAATCTCAACCTCTTTCTTTTCATCTACTTTCTCGTTTTAAATCTCAACCAACTGGGGCGAACTGTGATGTTGATGGAAAATTTTACAGAATTTCACGTGGATGCAAACGCTGCTGCTAAGCTATCAATCGCTTGGGGTGGTGTACGGCGACATCGGAACTTCTCCTCTCTACGTTTTCTCTTCTATCACCTTGCGGAACCCGGCGGAAGAGGATATACTCGGTATATTGAGTTTGATCTTTTGGACTTTGACGATGTTGGGTTTAATCAAGTACGTAGTGACAGTCTTGCATGCTGATGATCACGGAGAAGGTAAGACGATGCCATTAACTAAAAAATCATATTACTTCTTACCTGATTTAGCACTGCCTTTTGTATATTTTGAATTATTATTTTTTTATTTTTGCGTGCTTTTAGAAGTGTTACTTTTGCTTATTATTTTTCTTTTCTGGATAAGAAATACAAATAGAAGATTATGCTGAATTACCTCTCATCTTTCCTAGCTATCGCATTGAAAGAGACTGAAAATAATCATAAACAAAGGCAAACAATTATGACATAATTTTACATCTGTTTACTTCATCCCTGTTCTTTTGAAGAATTATACAGATTGGTTGAAGTATGCATGTAACCAAAGAACAACAAATTTATGGTGTTCAATGACAAATCTTTTGAGCTGAAGCCCAGCACCATTGGTAAGCTTGCACGATAATATAGGATGGTCATGCGTAACGACAATGAAAGTTAAAATTTGTAGTCAACAAACATGGCATCAAAAACTACACTCAAATTCAACTTTTACATACTGGGGTTAGGTTCCCCTCGATCACTTACCTGCACTCAAGAGAAACATAATTTTTATGGAAAAAAAAAGAACCATAGTTCGCCAATATGCAAATGTTGCTATCAACTCCCAAGGGTCAAGCATGGTGATACTTGGGGGGCACACGGCATCTTTCGATATTTTCTTTCTATTATTTCTTGAAACTTATACATTGGCCTAGATGGTCCTTATCAAACATGTTATGACAGTCTTGCATGCTAAAGAACATAGAGAAGGTGAATGTATAGTAGTAATCTGAGAATGGCTCTTGTCCTTTGTTCAATAAATTTACTTTTTGTGATTTTATGCTTCTAATTATTAATGGTACATTTACTAAAAAAAAGGAGAGTATAGTGAAAGGTGCTTCTGTTTTTCTCCTTGGTAATGCCTAATTTGATCTAACGTTCTCTATATTTAGAGCTTCTTATTTAATTATCTAAAATCACCAAGACAGGATAATAGTTTAGTATGCAATACCAAGGACATATATTTTATTTATTCATGCACAATATTTTAGTCTTCAAAAAATCTATTTTTAAATATATCAACTGGCCGATAATTTCTCTTGCATCATGAATTTTCTTTTCTGATTTAATTGTTGACCATCTCTGGTTTAACAGAAATAATCTTCTTGTTTCAAACTAGAGAAGCCTTAGAAGTTTGTTTGGGAATTAGATATATGATATTTTGTAGATTCAGATCAATTGTTTATTATCTTCACCCATTTGCATTATAATTTATGTTCTTATTTGGTCAACTATTTCGTTACTTTGTTTGCTGGATATAGGTGGCACTTTTGCTTTATATTCCTTGTTGCGCCAAAATATACATTTCAAAGGCAAGATGATTATGCCAAGTACAAGGTTGGATTCGGATATTAACTTGAGATATCATAGTAAAGGCAGTGGATTACAGTCTAAGGCACAGAAATTCTTGGAGAAGAACTCTATAGCACAGATTGTGATTACTGTCATAGTATTGCTTGGAACTTGTATGGTAATTGGTGATGGAGCCCTTACTCCTGCGATTTCAGGTATTTATCACTATTGATTTCATTTTCACTGTGAATGGAGATACTTGTGTGCAAATAAGTGGCAATAGCTCAACCTAAACTCGAGTTTGGTAAACCTCTGAAACTAAATACTACTTTAAAATCAAATTCAAAACCAACCAGAATTAGTAATTGGTGTTTGATGTCACTTGGCCTATACCTTCCATCAACCTGTTTCTGAGGCATGGTACCTTTCTTATGTGCTCAAAGAAAGATGGTTAAAAGGAAAAGAAGAGGGGAGAAAAAATGCATTGAATCAAGCATACACAAATAGTTAGAAAGAATCCAGCTGCAAATCTTCTCTTGGAGTTCGTATCCATGCATATATTTAATTTTTTTACCTGAATGGTGGCAGATGCACCATGTTTCATTTCATGTTTCATTTCATGAAATATAAAATGAATCAGAGAAAGCCTTTGCAGCCAAGTAGGTTACAAGGCAAGAAAAGAAAAGGAAAAGAAGATTACACTTCAGCAGAAATACACAATACGCAAACCAGAAACAGTTAAGAATGAAAGCCCTAAAAGAAAATATCCTCTGCAAGGATCACAAGAAAAGTAGGACAAACAAACAGGTTATTCAGATCTGCTGGTATGTGCATTTACCTATTTATGTATGTTGACACTTTTAGATACAAGTACCCATGCAGCACAAGGAAGTTAAATTACACAAGATGATTGGTATAAGGAAATAAAATGATAACAATATATATTTTCATTATTGAATCATCAAGCATTGGAAAAATATGACACATCTATAACTAAAACACACCCTTTTAACTCTCAACAGTTATGACTAGAACAGAGCATCTGAATTGCACAGATTTGTAGTTCAATAAGCAAGCAAGGGTGGCTTGAAAGTATCATAAAATACAATATAAAAAGATGAAGATTAATGATCAAAAGTTTATTTATTCTAAGTTAATTTGAGACCTATATCAATTAAATAAACTCTTGTAGATTTTGTAATTAAGTCTTCTTGTTTTCTTTGGGACAGAGCATTTTGGTGCATCTATACCATGAACCATTTAGATATACTCATATAGATGGTTGTGTATGAAACATACTAGATTCTTATGCTGAAAGATTCCTGCAAAATGATTTCAACCGCTATGTATATGATTTAGTATCCTCTGTTTTGCATTTGTTGAACAAAAATATAGAAACAATCTGTTAGAAATACTAGGGGAAAACAAAAAAAAAATTGGGTGGGTGGGGGGGGGGGGTAGTTAATTATTTGCTTGACCTTTTCGTACTTGAAGCAAGAAAACCAATGACATGATCGAAATTATAGATTTTTTATGAACTTTGTGTCTTCATTATTTTGTGTAATATTTTAAGTTAAATTTCCATATAGAATGCATATATATTCTTGTGTGCACGAGAACTTGCTTTTATAGCATTTATCCATTTCTGTCATAATATCTTTTTTTCATCTCCTTTTACAGTTCTTTCTGCTGTCCAAGGAATCCAATCAAGATCCTCGAAGATTACACAAGGCAAGCTTTGATCTCTCTCTCTAGGATATCTCATTTTCCTATTGTTGCTCTCTTTATTCCTAAATCAAATATCAAATAATTCTCCGCTGAAATTCTGAAGCTTACTTGCTCCAGATATTGTTGTCATCCTCTCGGTGGTCATCCTACTCATTCTTTTCCTCTTTCAACGATATGGGACAAGCAAAGTTAGCTTTTCTTTCTCCCCCATGATGCTACTTTGGTTTGGATTCACTGCATCCATTGGAGTGTATAACATCATCAAATTTTACCCATCAGTCCTCAAGGCACTCTCACCACATTACATATACTATTACTTTGCAAGAAACCATACAAAAGGGTGGGAGCTCCTGGGTTCAATCGCACTATGCATAACAGGTCAGTACTTGCTCCAGTTTTTTGACTAGCTAATATTCGACACATGGAATGTTTTTTGAATTATAAATTAATAAACAGGTGCAGAAGCTATGTTTGCTGATCTGGGTCACTTCAACAAGAATGCAATTCAGGTAAACTGTTAATTATGATCATCTTATAAACTTGCATTGGGACTACTGTATCTCCTGACTAGCTAAACCTTGATAATTTGTCTGCAGCTGGCTTTCTCAACCTTGGTTTATCCTGCATTGATCCTTGCCTATGCCGGTGAAGCTGCATTTTTGATCAAGAACCCTGAAAAGATTAGCACTGCATTCTATAGCTCTGTGCCCGAACCCATATTCTGGCCAATGTTTGTGGTGGCTACCCTTGCTGCTATTGTTGCTAGCCAGGCACTGATATCAGCAAGTTTCTCCATCATTAGGCAATCTATGGCACTTGGTTACTTCCCACGAGTGACCATGAGACACACCTCAGACAAGTATGAAGGCCAAGTCTACTCCCCTGAAGTGAACTACTTTCTGATGATTGCTTGTATCTTACTAACAGTAGGATTCAAGGGTGGTGCAGAGATAGGAAATGCATTTGGTAAGTAGGAAATGCAGTCTGATGATTGTCAAGTCAAGTTTGTTCTATTCCCTTATCAATCATTCGACATTTGCAATTCAGTGATTTCTTGTCTTTGTTACCATCATGAATATAACCAAAGGAATAGTTCCAGTAGCATAGAAGGCAAGGAGGAAAAATAAAATTTAGACCTGAGGGAGTGGAAGAAAAAAATAAAATTAAGATACTCTGTTGTTTTGCTAAGGACATAACACCTGAACTGCCATCTTTAACCTCTCTCTAATTTGGACATGATTCTTGTTTTATGCAGGAGTGGCAGTGATATGGGTGATGCTCATCACAACATTCCTCATGGCTGTCGTGATGTTAGTTATTTGGGAGACCAACGTATTCCTTGTATTGTTATTTCTCATGGTCTTCATCGGTATTGAAGGTGTATATATGACCTCCTTACTGCACAAGGTTTCACAAGGTGGCTGGGTTCCTTTTGCAATTTCTGCCTTCTTCTTAGTGATCACGCTGTCCTGGACATATGGGAGGAGCAAGAAGAGCGAGTATGAAGCAGTGAAGAAGATGGATAGCGTTGAATTCAATCAATTGGTAGCATGCAGCACTCGGGTCTCGGGGATATGCTTCTTTTGCACTGATTTGATTCATGGAATCCCGCCAATTGTACGGCATTATGTGCAACATGTAAGTAGTCTCCGTAAAGTTATGGTGTTTGTTACTGTGAGAATACTACCAGTGAGATCTGTCCTCCCAGAGGAACGCTTTCTTGTAGCCAAATTGGGCTCAGAAGGTGTGTACAGGTGCTTAGTCCAGTACGGCTATATGGACAAGCACAGTATGGAGGGGGAAGAATACATTGCATCAGTTGTTTCATCCTTAAAAGAGATTGCCGAGGATGCCCAGGAATCAGAAATGCTAGATTCTGCACTGAACAGTGGAGCAATGTTTGTGTTGGGAAGGATCATACTCCAGGCGAGTCAAAGCAGTGGCTGGTGGCGACATTTCGTCATCAATAACTTATATAGGTTCTTGCAGAAGAACTTCAGGTCTACTGTCGCCACGCTCAGAATCCCCCCACGTAAGATCTTGCAGGTAGGAATGGTGTATGAGATTTGAAGTGTTTCATGAGGATTACAAAGGCATTATTCAATCAGCTGAAAGATTTGCTATAGGTTAAGCAATTTGTCATTGATCTGCTATGTGGTACTAATACCTAGTATATGTGGTGTGGTTGATTGAAAACTATGGTAGGAAATGTTTGATGGTTGGATATAGTAATTTTGAATTATTTTGAATGAACTAATTATTACATAATTTTTAGTTCATTCAGTTCTAATTCCAAAATACAGGGAAATATGACAAAGTTCATGTCAAATGAAGTGATTTTGCTGTTTTTTCTTCATGGATGATGCATGTACATATATGTATGTGTGTATGTATTCATGGCCTATCATTTCTCTACATTTAAAGCATTTGGGCCTAAATGCTCTTAGAAGCGCTATAGCATCTCTCTCTCTTAACTTGTTGACCAAAGTCTATGTGGATGGTACACTACTTAATTGTATCAAAACCGAGTGCCAAGTGTGCTCCCTCATATTAACGCATATGCAGAAATATTTAACATCCCTCTCTAAAATTTTACCATTTGAAAGAAAGTTAATTACTTTATCATCGTTCTTTTTCCCGCTGAAATAAATAATTCACCATTCGTTTCAAAGTTATCACGAGTCTGTACATTTTTAAGAAAGCAGCCGCCATAAACCGGAGACCGCCTAACTTCTCTGCATGTAGCTCCTTATAGAGTCCATAATAGATGTTAATTCTTGATGTGCTACCAGTGGCAAAGGATGAAATACTTAAAATGTTTCCAGTGGTTCTTCTGTGATTGGACTATGAAGAAATCAATACTCTTTTTTTTGACAACTTCTACATAGAGATGGCCATGGCTTCTGAGCTTCTTATTCTGTACCTCCTGGCCTTACCTTCTCCCTCTCTTCGTCATTGCTCAAACTAATGGTAGCGTAACCTAGGGCTCCTCACTGTCCACCCCAGAAGAAAACACTACATGGGCATTTCCGTCTAGAGAATTTGCCTTCGGCTTTTCCCGCATGGCTGACATGAACCACCTTCTTGTAAAATATGGTTTGAAAGAATTCCTGACAAAACAGACTCTTGATGGGAGTCGCCCTCGCCTTCTTCCCAATTTTGCTGGTGGGAATTCGACGATGCCGAGAGGGATTCCGGTGCCTCCCTCCATCCTTTTTAAATCACCCTCACCATCTCTTTGCTTCCCCATCAGAAACTTCAGTCTTCAGTGGAGGTCGCTGGCGTTTGCCCAAGCTTCGTCCTAAACAGTGTCCGCCACCGTTGCAGCCAAATACCGCCGGAAGCTAGGTAAGATCCCAAAAATCTTTTACTTAACCCTCCTCTGCCTCGTCCTTATCCCATGGATCTCGAATTCCGGCCAGCTAATTACTAGATTTTTGTTAGAAAAAGGGGGTAAACTTTTTCTACTCTTTTTGAAGTTTCCAGCCCTACTTCTTCTTTTTCTGGCCATCTTCATCGCCAACGCTCATCGCCGAAGCCTTTGTCTAGTCCCTCGCATTGGCTCATAGCTATGGTCGAAGCCCCAGCCACCGGATGCTATGGACTTATCAAGTTGAGGGTCGAATTCTTGTTTTCGTCTGTCTTTTTTCGGTTGATTTCTTCGCTGCTGGTCGTCTGTCATTGCCAGCCGACTTTCATAGTGGTCGACTGCCTTTCATAGTGGTCGATCGCCGGTCCTCCGGCCGGCAGTCACCACCAACGACCCATCCTTTCCTCTCTCTCTCTCTCTCTCTCTCTCTCTCTCGCAAGTCTTTCTTGTTTCTCGCTCTACACTATTTATCTCTCTACTATCTCTCAAGGTTTTGCTGGATCCCAACAGAGGACCCCTCTTCAGTGACCATGATCAACCCTAGCAAGGGGAGCTTTGACCCATGGCACCAAGCAGCGTGCAAGCCTCCACCTCAGACTCTTACACCATTTGATTCGGTTACTCCTGATCTCCATTGTGCCCCTTGTACTTTAATCTGGCTATGATCAGATGAAATTATTTTGATCGGACTGATTGGAATATCAAGCATTCTCACTTGGCTAGCCTTATGAAGATATTGAAACTTAGAATTTTTATTTTTAAAATAATTATAGCTAAATTTTTGATAAAAATATAATTTTAAAATATTAGCCTCCAAGGAGATATTTAGGGTTAAATTGAATTTATCGGTTTATTCAACTTGCAAGGTAAGTGATGCTTCACTTTTCTAGAATTATTGACAAATTATAAAATATTTTCTAACTTGAATTATTCATGATTTATAAACTTGATGTATAATATTTTATTATTAAATTTGCTTTTTTATAGAATATTATATCAAATGTGTTGATTTCAAAATGGATTATACTCCATTGATTTTGATATTGCGCAATTTTATATATATTTCAATTTGTAACATGAAACATATTTTTAAATAAAAAAAGCTTAGATTTGAAACGAATTTGGACTTGCAGTTTGACTATGTATGCATCAATACCCTATTAGTTGGGGTTATGCTCTGGTACATCAATATTTTGCTTGTGAGGGTTATGCACTGGTATATTGGCATTCAACTAATGAGGGTTATGCAATGCCTGTGCGGGCCTTCATGTCTTAAGAATAATATATAAAGTACTTGTCCAAGGCTGAGATGATAGACTTTGGTCCTCGAGGGCCATCGAGCCATGAGAGATATAGAGGTGGCCAACGAGCCTGAGAGATATAGTACTTATCTTTGGTTCTCGATATTGTTCAGTTCATGTGGACTATGATCCTTTTTAGGAGGCTATCAGGCCTTGCTCCATTGTACCTATTTGAGGTTGAAACCAAAGTCCTCAATCCATGGAGGCTATCGAGCCTTGCTCCATTGTACCTATCAAAGGTCAAGATCGAAGTCCTCAATTCTCGAGGGCCATTGTGCCTTGCTCTATTGTACTTGTCTGAGATCGAGACTAAAGTTGTCGATCCTGAGGGGCCACCGAGCCTTTTTGGTGGGCCAATGGGCCTCTAATCAATTGCATTCTTTTGGAGAACTAACACCCGGGGGATCAAGCTAGATGTGCCTCCTTCCATTTGAGCCTAGACTAAGCTGGAACTTTTTAAACAGAGGTATCTGCACCATTAAGATCGATAGTTCTTGTGAAACACGTACGACTTGTAGTACATTGGCTCTTTGGGCCGATGTTTAGAGAAACAATGAAACACAATTATATTGATGATTAGTAACAAAAGATAGAAAATATACTATCATGAATCTTACTGATTATGTGCCCCGAGGAAGTCAAAGTTTTCATGTCCGAGGTGCGTCCCTCTCTGAGCATCTTACGCTTGATTATTTGGCATAAGTTTCTCTCACGTTGTGGCGTTATCCTTTCAAGGAATTGGTTCTTCAGCTCGGACTGTCCTGGTATGTTGGACATACTCTACCTTGTGTGGGCCATGCCTTGCGAGGTCCCTGAGCAGCACGAGGGGAGTCATTGAGTCAGCATGTCTTGCCGCCTGCCAGCGGTGATGGCCTGGTTAGTAGATAGGTTATACCCCAGGTGGGTCCTGAACCCATGGCTTGGTGTCGCCTAGTAGCCGACTTGAGGCACTAGCTGGTGCGGTTTAAGCAAATAAAGTAGCGCCTTCACTATTAGCGATCGCTATGGGTGCAACTAGTTACAAGTTGCCGCTGGAAAGTAGTTAACCAGGGGGAGATCTCAGGTTCGAGTCCAGGTAAGAGCATAATTGCTAGGAGGGTTACTGGTCCTTGGGGGGATGCAGTAATGCCTCTTGACTCGTGAATCTGGAGATGCTCTGCCCTGCTCAAATAAAGAGTACATGGGGATGTACTTTCACTCAGAGCGGTCGCTTTTAGTGTAATGGTCAGCGCTTGATCCTGACAACTGGTATCAGAGCCATAAGTCTCGAGTTCAAAACCCAGGTATCACGCTGGGGGAGAATGTTGGACATTATCTGCCCTATGTAGGCCATACCTTGCGGGGTCCCTGAGCAGCACGGGGGGGGGGGGGGGGTCACTAAGTCAGCATGTCCTGCCGCCTGCCAGTGGCGATGGCCTCGATGGCCTGGTTAGTAGGTGGGTTATACCTCTAGTGGGATCCCTGAACCCATGGCTTGGTATCGCCTAGTAGCCGACTCGAGACGCTGGCTGGTGCGATTTAAGGAAATAAAGTAGCACCTTCACTATTAACGATCGCTGTGGGTGCAACTGGTTACAGGCTGCCGCTGGAAAGTAGTTAACCTGGGGGAGGTCTCAAGTTCGAGTCCAAGTAAGAGCGTAATTGCTGGAAGGGTTATTGGTTCCTAGGGGGATGCAGTAATGCCTCTTAACTCGTGAACCTGGAGATGCTCTGCCCTGCTTTAATGAAGAGTACACGGGGATGTACCTTCACTCAGAGCGGTCACTTTTGGTGTAATGGCTAGCGCTGCTTGATTCTAACAGTTTCCATCATTTCTTTTTACATCTTTCCTATTATTATCATTCATCATGGTTGGAGGCACTGGACCTAGATCAACATAACTTTTAGTGACAGACATCGATTCTCATCGTTTTCAAAATCTTTAATAGTTTGGTCTTCTTGAAACACAACATCTCTGTTTCGGATAACTTTCTTATCAATTGGATCTCATAATCTGTAACCAAACTCTTCATGTGCATAACTCAGGAAGATACATTGTTTAGACTTGCCATCAAGCTTGTATCTCTCATCTTTATGAATGTGAATAAATGCCCTGCAACCGAACACTCTCAAGATATGACCATCTTTCCCAATCCACACTCTTTCTGGTACATCACCTTTAAAAGGAACTAAAGAAGAAAGGTTTATCAAATCTACTGCAGTTCTCATTACTTCACCCCAAAAGAATTTAGGCAATTTAGCACGAAAGAGCATACACCAAATTCTTTCACAAATAGTACAGTTGCTGAGTAATTGATTAATCCCTAACTTGGTTTTGATGTGCTAAAACATTTTGAGTGTATTTTTTGTTGGATTAACAGTTTTAATCAAGTATCTTCAGGATAACGATGCTACAACTTCAAAAGAATAAGTTAGAAATGGTTCATGGATCTTAGAGTCAAGCTTTGGAACCACTCAAGCATTTTTCAGAACTCGAGTCGACTTCCGGAAAGTTCGAGTCGACTCCGGCACAAGCATAGAGCATTGGCACACCTTCGAGCCGTCTCCACAAAGCACGAGTCGACTCTCTCAAAAAAATAGAAAGAGGTATTTCCGGTCGCAAAGCGCGAATCGACTCGAGTCAAGCGCGAGTCGTCTCCATTCTTCAGACAAAGCTCGAGACGACTCCCGGCAGTTACGAGATGACTCTCTTAGGCAGACAGAAAGTATATTTCGACTCGTAAAGTGTGAGTCGACTCGAATCAAGCGCGAGTCGTCTCCTATCCTACGGACGAAGCGTGAGTCGCCTCTTCACTAGTACGGGACGTCTCTCTCAGACAAAGATAGAAAACTTATTTTCGGCGGACGAAGATGCGAGATGACTTCCGAACTACGCGAGCCGACTCCAACAAAAAATCGATCGACAATCTGACAGAAGGATTCCCAGCAAGAGACGACTCCAGACAAATACGAGACGTCTCCTACTTTAGTCAAGCCGACTTCCGGACGGGCGAGATGTCTCCAACTTCAACGGACCTTTTTGTTAGAAATGACAGGCGCGACAGAACGGCTAGTTTTTGGATATAACGGCTAGTTTTTTCAAAACTAAGCTATAAAAAGATCCATTCAGAGTGAAACAAAGAGAGAACGAGAAAATCCAAATAAAGAGGAAAAGCAAATCAGTTTGAAACAAGGGCTCAAAGGATATTCAAAGAAAAATCAGGAGAAAGTAAGTCTTCATCTGGAATCCATTCTTTCTCCACACCAGAGCCTAAATAGAAGGATCCTCCATTGCTGTTTGATCTGGGAAGGGATCCAGAAGAAGAGAAGCAACGTCTCGATTGGCTAAAATCATCTGAGAAGCTTCTTTTTTCCTATTCATTTAAACTGTTTCATCTGCTTTCTTAGAAGCTTGTACTTAAACATTTATTCTCATATTTGGGTGCTTGATTCAATCAAGGGATTGAATCAGAAAGGTTTAGGTTATAGTTGGTAATCTGAGAAAAACCAACTGGGTTGGATTGTGAGCTCGTGAAAATAGTTGAATTGTTCTAGTTGGTGAGCTAGAGAAAACCAACCGAGTTCGTTGTGATCTCGTGAAAATAACAAGTTAGGTTGTGAGCTTGTAAGACAACCGTGCTGTAATTCTAGGATTATAGTGAAAATCTCAAGTGGAACTTGGGAAGTGGATGTAGGAGCAAGGGTAGCTCCAAACCACTATAAATCCCGTGTCTTTGTGCTTTGCTTTTCTATTATCTCATTGTCTTCATATCGCAAACTCACACATTAGATTAAGCACAAATTGAATTTCCGCATTTTTAATTAACCCCCAATTCACCCCCCCTCTTGGGCTGCCTACTGGGCAACAACAGTTCATTCTCTCAGTAACTCCATTATGTTAAAGATTTTAGGAACGTCATGATCTTGATGATATTTCTCAAATAAATCCTTGTATACCACCATTATCTGCACGAATATCTTTGAGTTGTCTTCCTATTTCTTTTTCAACACTAGTATAAAAATACTTAAATACATTGAGCACCTAGTCTTTAAATTTTAAAGCAAAGGCCCTTATTTTTCTAGACTGATCATTAATAAAAGTAACAAAATATAAAGCACCACCAAGAGTTCTAGCATCCATAGTGCAAACATTAGTGTGAATGAAATCCAAAACATGTGATCTTCTATAGGGAGAGGATTTATGAAATGCAGTGCTATATTATTTGCCAGTTAAACAATTATTACAAGTCTTTAGGAGCATATCTTTTATAGAAAGGAGTTTTTTTTAGCCAGAATATTAAGTCCCTTCTCTTTCATATGTCCAAGCCGCCTATGTCATAATTAAATAGAGGAGTCTTCAACTAAATTCATCTCTCCTCTGCACAATTTTGCTTGCATCATGTAAAGTGTGCTTAATTTCTTTCCTCTTACTACCATTAGAGAACATTTGGTAAGCTTTTATATTTCTTCACCGAAGTGGTTGTGGTAACCTTTGTTATTAAGTTCTCTAGTAGAGATTAAGTAGAGGCAGATATCTGGAGCATGTCTCACATTTTTCAACAATAGTTGACGCCTAATATTAGTTTCCAAACAAACGTCTCGCATGCTCACAATCTTAGTTACTCCATCATTTCTCATACTCACACTGCCAAAATCACCACCAGTGTAGGATTGAAGAGTTCCCACCGAGAAGTAACATGAAAAGAGGCACCAAAGGTAACACTCAAGTACAATCCTAATATGTAAGGTTTACTCAAGCTTCAACACAAATACTAACGGTATCACCATTAGATGTAATTATTGTTGTATATTCTTTTTCCTTCTTTTCTTCACCTCTCTCTCCCTTGATTGATCTATTTTAAATTTTCTAACACTCTCTTTTCATGTGCCCTAGCTTGCCACAATGAAAACATTTGATTTTTTTTTCTAAATTTGGACTGTCTCCTTGACTTATCATAGTTGTTAGAATTTTGCAAGATTCTAGTTTTACTCCTTCCTGCCTTTTTGTAACCAATGCCTCTAATTGTGTAGTCACACCATATTCTCTTCTTCTGGTCCCCTCATCAAGCACTATCTTTTAGAATTCTCAATGTTACTACACCATATTTTAAATTTTCTACACTATCTTTTTATGTGCCCTAGCTTTCCCCAATGAAAACATTTGATTTTTTTTTCTAAATTTGGACCGTTTCCTTGACTTATCATAGTTGTTAGAATTTTGCAAGATTCTAGTTTTACTCCTTCCTGCCCTTTTGTAACCAATGCCTCTAATTGTGTAGTCACACCATATTCTCTTCTTCTAGTCTCCTCATCAAGCACTATCTTTTAGAATTCTCAATGTTACTGATGCGCTCGCAAAAATACTTTCGCCAAACTAATCTTCCAAGTATAGGAGAATCGTACAAGTAGTAAATTCTCGGAAGTCCGAGGTCGAATCCTCAGAGAACGAAATATATATGAGATTATTTAGTATAATTTTAGATTAATTAATTCAATAAATTTGTGGATTAAGATGATGTTTTGCAAATAGAAAATAAATCAGTAAATAGAGAATCGAAGTTTGGATAGATTAAGATGGTGTAGGGATCCATAATCTCCTTTGATAATATCAAATTCATACGATAAATTCTATGATTCTTTTGTTTTCTTTAAGAATTATAAGCAGATAAAATTTAATTATGGAGTATGTTCTTGATAACATGATTTTTTTTTTAAGCATTCAACGTGCCTTATAACGTCAACGATGAATCAAATAATCGAGGAAGACATGTATCAATAAGTATAAATCATAAAAGAATTTTCAACATATAAGAATCATGACATAATTAAAAGATAAATCGTATAAAGCAAAGGATTAGAATTTACATCATGAACTCGGTACGCCAAAGGATCTCCCTTCACCCATCACCTAGGATATCAGCCCTCCATAAAAGAAATTAGCCTCCCCATGTTTTTTTTTCTATTCTTTTTGGAAACAGGGGATGCCTTGTTTTTTTTTTTTCTTTGAATGGCTGAGGCTCTGTTTTTTTTCAAATGAGATATCCCCTCAACCCTTCCCAGCTGAGAGGTATATCAAGCTAGCCTTCCCCCCCTTCCTCGCACGCGGTGGAAACGAATGGATAGGATGAATCTTGGGAGATTGTGGACGCGCTCGGAAGATCGCGATCGCTTGCATCGCGGGAGGCTTGCGGAGATGCTGGGAAGTGTGGACGGATTGCGATCACGGAAGCAATGGACGCGGGAGAACTGGCTCACGGACGCGGCAAGGATGCTAAGGTGCTTCCGAACGGCTGAATGAACACGTGGAAGCTTGGGAAGAGATGATTGCAGAAGGTTGAGATCTAGATGACACTACAGGAAAATTGGAAAAAGCCGACCCTTTTTTGCCGACGCTATTCACTCGCGTCGGAAAAAAATGCCCCAAGCGCCACATATCCTCACGCTTCAAAGAAGCGTCGGTAGCTTCCTCCCCAAATACAACTCTCCCGATCGATCCCTAGCCTGGCATCCTTTTCCACCTCTCCGCCTCCCCGAGTACCCACCCGATCGAGCCCTAGCTAGCCCTCCTCTCCGGCACGAGCGCTGCCTCCGCCCTCAAGCCTCCTCCCTCCTCTCTGGCGTCGACCGACCGGCCCTCAAGCCTCGAGCGAGCTTCACCTCCGCTCGAGGATCTTCCCGAGGATCTTCTCCTCGTCCCTCCTCTCCAGCTCCGACCGATTGGCCCTCAAGCGTTGATCGAGCTTCGCCTCCGCCCGAGGATCTTTCCGAGGATCTTCTCCTTGTTATTTGGAAGCGCCGATTCGAGGTATGCCCCCTTCCTCTCTGGTTTCTGTTGATTGCCCTGGTGCTTATATTCAAGAATTTACCTCACGAAGGTCTGCATCCAATTTTATAAGTTCTCTGGGATCCCATGAATGGACAGAACTTGCATTTTCTGAATGTCTGAAAGCATTTAGGTTACTGTTATTTGAGTTTGCTATGTTTTCATTGTTGGTCCATGCCTTCTTTCCTCACTGTACTAAATTCCCCTGTTTCCGAACTATGTTTTAATCAGCATGGATATGGTGTATTCGTAGGGTAGCATCATAAGAATGGATTTAAAATAACAGTCGGCATAGACTAGAATTAATTATATGGTCCACTAGCTACCTTGCTAAATTAGTTTTAGAGAAATAAAGATCTCTGTGGATGTTGTAGAAGTTTTCTATATGGTATGCATGATTCACCCAAGTAAATTGCCAGTCTCTGCAAAGTTCTGAAAGCCCAGGAGATGCAGATGGATAGTATTTAAATATGATCGCATTTTATTCTTTTTATTCTATCTACTTATTTGAACACTTGAAATAGAGATGAAGACCAGCTACTTTCTCAAAGTAATATTGTTCATGACATAGGAATTGTTTTACATGGTAGCATAAGTATCAAGTGCCAACATTTTTTTCGGAGTAGTAAATCTCTCATAATATGATCTCATTTCCATGACAAAGAAGTAAGAAAGCGTCCAAACCAATTTCAAGCGGCAATGGAACTGCCAGATGGATCGATTGCATCGAGAGAGTATTTCTTGGGTTCTCCTGCTCCAATATACATTTATGACATAACACGAGAAAAGAATATGATATGGCACAAGAAACCCACTTGTGCCTTTCCCTTCAAAGCAACTGCATTTAATGATAGGAATACGCACATACATATATATATATATATATACATATACATATACATATATATATATATATATACATATATATATATATATATATATATATATATATATATATGTATATATATATATATATTGTATGTATATGTGTCATCTGCATATGAATGCTATATTTATCATCTGCATATGTATTGGATGTACAGATATATGAATGCTATTTATCAGAGTTATATATGTAGTCTTTTTGGGGGATGAACTATATGTTGTCATCTGCATGAGTGTGGATGAAGCAATGAGGTAGCTTGGCAGACTGGATAAAATGCAAGATGGTACCAGTGTCATTTATTGCAATGACACTCAAAACCTCATACTAATGCTTGATATAATAAAAGCTGGGATTCTAATAATGTAATAGATGCACAATCTGGCATATGCAAATGGCTATGATATAATCATCAAAACCTCATACTAATGCTTAGAATTGACAGAAAAAAATATGAAGATTTTCCATTAAATTTTTGTTTTGCTTGAAAGAGATAATGGGGGACTTTTGCGGGAAAGAAAGTGCCGAGGTTTGAGTGACAATTAGTCGTCAAAATCTCTTTCTTGATAGGCCCACCATAGATAGGTGTTCCTTGAATTCAAGCAGGGTTGAAGATAAATCCAGTTCCTTACAAACTATTCGTTATAGGTCAATATGAAGTTTTCCTCTGTTTTTTTTTCCCCTTTTTCTTCCTTTCCTTCAGAAAAATTGATTAGGATTGCTACACAAAAATTGCTTCTAGTAGACAGTAATAATGCATTACCACCAGAGTTTGAACCTTCCAGGGATAAGCTCTTGAAGGAGAGTGGTGCTAACCAGCTAACCTCATAGCTGTTTGGTAGAGATTCTAGTCTTAGAATCTCATGCTGTGACATGGGCAATAATGGCAGCACCCTTCTTTCACATAAATTGTTTTTTGAAATTTCTACTGTGGTTTTTCTCAAAAGGAAAAAAAAAAGGACTTTGCAATATGGTATTCTTTACCTCATTCTTTCTTGATTTCATCTAAATTGACCGAGCAGGTTAAATTATGAATGGAAACAATCTGTAAAGTATGGCTTCCCTCCTTTCAGGGTAAATAGTGACTGTGTAGCAGCCATTTGAAGTAATTAGATTTTCAATTCTACTGTATTTTACTGACTTTCTGCCTTGGATTATATGTCGATAGACTGGTATTAACAGGGTTGCAGTTCATGAATTGACATAGTTACTGGCTAGATATCCATCTCTGAGTTTTTTGTTTCTTTTTTGAAAAAAAAACCATTACAATCTGTTAGTTGTTTGATATTCTCATCTGGTAGTTTGGAATTTAATTAGCAATGTCCAGTCTCATATTAAGTATGAGTTAAATCGTAGGCAAGTTTGCATGTTAGTTTTTTTTTTTTTTTGTGGAAGAATGTTAATTATTTAATTAAAGTGAGGTCTTTATCATCTTTCTTGCCTTCATGGAAGTTATCTCCCAGCTTCTTACTCTGTTTTGAGGCTCCTGTGGCCAGTTAAAGCTTGCAATCCAGTTCACCAGCACATACGCATTGCTTTAGTTTGTGCTCCGCACACATGAAATTTTTCTGCTCTTGAGGATGACAACCTCAGGTTAGAAACATGCTTATGCTTAATTGTCTTTTAGAAGCCGTGCATCCTCTCTAACGCTCACCATATCCTGTGAAATTTCACTTATTTAGCAAGGAGTTATTTGCCAACGCACACAACAAGTGTTTGTAACGATCGATCATCCTGAGCCCATCCAGCCACTAGCATGAAATCCTACCAAAATTGTGTCCATCGTCTCGACATCCAATTTGAGTGTAACCCTCTCTGCCAATTGGGGCCTGAATGACACCACTCTACAAGCTGGGATTTTCTAATTTGAGGTTCCTGTGCCAGTGTACCCACTCGTGTGCTGCGTTTCTTTTGACAAGCTATCTTATGTAAGGATGCCAGTCTTTTTGAACAGAAGCTCTATATCTGTGGCTAGAAAGCTGGCATCTTTTAACTGTGGAACTTCTTCATGGCATCAATGGCAGAAAGGTACGCAACCATGTTGCCCAGATAGACAACCCAAGAGGGGGGGGGAGGAGGGGGGGGTGAATTGGGTTTTAAAATAATTATTGCAATTAAATGGTTTGTGAAATACTAATTAATACTTTTTGCAAGTTGATTAATTAGATGCTATGTGCAGTGAATGAAATGAAAGTAAAAGATGACAAGGCAATCACAAACACAATGATTTTATAGTGGTTCGGAGCTAATCCTTGCTCCTACGTCCACTCTCCAAGCCTCACTTGGGAATTCACTATAACCCCTCGGATTACAGCCGGTTGTTTTACAAGCTCACAACCCAACTTGTTGTTTTACGAGATCACAACGAACTCGGTCGGTTTTTCCAGGCTCACCGACTAGAACCACCCGATTGTTTTTCCGGGATCACAATCAAACCCTTACACGTTGGTTTCAACCTAGGCTCATCAACAAACCTTTACACCCTTGATTCAATCCCCTGATTGAATCAAGTAAGGACCAAATGGATAGAAAAACAAACAGAAAAATACAGCTTCTAAACAAGCAGATATTCAGCAATATAAATAAGAGAGAAGTTAAGAGCCCTCAAACAAGTTTATGAAGATGTAGAGGAGGGCTTCTCGAACTCTGGGTCTCCTCTTGAATGTCTTGAAGACTTGAAGGCTGAAGGAGACTTCTTTAATGCTGGGAAGAGTTGGTTGAATGGAGTTAATGGCCCTCTTCCTTCTTTTCCGTTGAAATCCTTTGGCAGATGAAGATTTCGTGTTTTCTTTGAAAGGAATATGACTTCTCTACCTTGCTACAGTTCTCTGTGGCTATTTAAGCCATTCCCCACAGAAACTAGCCGTTAGACACAATCTTCTAGCCGTTCTGCACATTCTGCACATCCTGACAATGTTTCCGTTGGGATCGGAGTCGACTCGCGCGATCTGGAGTCGACTCGGCTGCAGCAGGAGTCGACTCATGCTTTTCTGAAGTCGGCTCGGCAACTATTCTGGATTTGAATTAAAGTGCTCTTCTCGACTGGGAGTCGACTCGACTTAACCCGGAGTCGACTCCTCAAAGTCTGGAGCTGACCTGGCACTTTTGGAGTCGACTCATTCCAAGGAATCCATAGAGGTATTCTTCAACTTTGCTCACTCGAGTCGACTCGGAAATTCTGGGAGTCGACTCGGCGCTTAGAGTCCGAACTCCTGATCTTCTGTCTTTTGGCTCGTGCCGTCTTGGAGTCGACTCGGACTGTTTCGGAGTCGACTCAGCTCTCAGTATCCGAAAAACAGTCTTCTATCTTTTTGGGGCAGCACTGCCTTGGAGTCGACTCGAACTGTCTTGGAGTCGACTCGCCTCTCAGAGACGAAAATACTGTCTTCTATCTTTTTGGGGTCGCGCTGTCTCGGAGTCGACCCGGGCTTTGCGGGAGTCGACTCGGCTCTTAGTGTCCGAAAGTTGCTCTCTGACTTTTGCCTTGTATTACACTGGGAGTCGACTCTCGCTTCCTTTGGAGTCGACCTGCCAACCATCGAAGTCGACTCGCGTTCCTCAGGAGTCGACTCGGCTCTCAGGGTCCAAAATAACTTCTCTGTCTTTCTGTCTGTAACTCCCTGGAGTCGACTCATACTACTCGAGAGTCGACTCGGCAAGCATCGGAGTCGACTCGCGCTGTTCAGGAGTCGACTCGCTGACAGGTTTTGAGTTGGATCTTTCGGTTCGTCTGTCTGTTCTCAGTCGGAGTCGACTCGTAATGTTCAGGAGTCGACTCGATCCTGTGCCAGTGCTTCTGATACGCTTGGAGTCGACTCGTAATATCCCGGAGTCGACTCGAGTCTCAGACTTTGGTTCAAATTGACTTCTTAACTTATCCAAAATGTCTTGAACCAAATCTAGAGACACTTAATCATAAATTTACAAGAATTTCACTGAAACACTAGATTGAATTCATTAGTAAACATAAGATATACTCAAATGCTTTGAGCTCATCAAAATCAAATAGGGTTATAATCAATCACTCCACAATCTCCCCCTTTTTGATGATGACAAAACATTGAGTATATGTAAAGTGAATTGCTCAACAAACAAGGAGATTTATAGTAAAATTTTAAAATGAATTCAAGTGTCTGGTTATTTAATTTATCCAAACCTGAAAGGTATGAAACAATAAATTTTGAAGTTAAAGCTCCCCCTTTCATTTGGAATTATATAAGCCTTCATGCAATCAATTGTTTGGCTTATATATATTTAATGATTTTGCTTTCTTAAAAAATTCAGATTCTCCTCCTCAACACATGCATTCAACTTTGTTTTGATTCTCTGAATTTTCTTTTAGTGCATTGAAGCTTTTGAACTAAAATTTTTGGTTTTTAGAGGAAAAATCTGTCGATTTGTTCTTAAGTATGATTCAACTAATCTCCGAATATTTCTTGAATAGATTCTGGAGATTCCTCCGTTAGGAGCCCCAACAGAGAGATAATGAGCCTCGAGGTATCGAATCCACTAAGAACAAATTATTGTGTGTTTTAAAAGTTTGCTTTTTATTGATTTTCATTGAGTCCCTTTACATGTCTATTCAATATATTTTCTCCCCCTTTTTGTTATCATAGCAAAAAGGAAGAAAGCACATCACACAAGCAATTAGAGATTAAATTTGCATAATATTGAAGAAAACTGTCTACTCATTGTATTAATTGTAGATGTAGGTACAAAGAGTAAAGCACTAAATACATGTCAAAATGAAAAAGCAGGCTAGGGTTTCTTCGAGGAGGATGTGGCTCCCTTGCCCAGTCTTGATTATTCCATAAGTAGACTGACCCCATCTGTGACGTTCCCTAGCTGCGTGATGATCGCCGAGGTGGCCCTATTGTGGATCGAGGAGAGCTCAGTCAGACTCGCCTGAAGGGTATCCAACTTGGAGATCAACACATTCGCCAGACGCTCGGCCCCCTGACTCTGGCTGCCCATATCGTGTCGGATGTCATCTCGCATCTTTCGTGTGTTGCTTGTGACATCGCTCATGTTTGAGAATTGGGCTTGTATCAGGCTTCTGACATTGTAGATTTCCTCCCTCAGATGAGCCGTCATCTCGGTCACGGCTGATAATGAGGGAACCAATGCAGAAGAGGGGGCAGTGGCTGGACCTCGGAGCTCCCTCAGTAGGTCATCCCGAAGATCCCGTACGATCTCTTGCCGCAACTCCCGGAGCTGCTCAGGAGAGATCTGGACCTCTATCGGCTGAGTGGGTGGTGCTGAAGAGGAGGGTCCGGCTGAGGTGGATGGTGCTGAGGTGGAGGGATAGATGGGAAAGTCAGAATCAGGATCAGGACTGGGGGAGTGTCTAGTAGTAGGTGTGGAGGAGGATGGTTTCCTGACCCAGGCTCCCTCTACCTTATGAAATCCAATCCTGTGAAGGGTTCCCTCACCCATGCGATCTGTGTATCGCAGTGCGCGAGAGGGTTTCCCCTCAGGAATAGGGATCTCGGACTCCCTAAAAATCAGGGTATACATCATCCCATATGGAAGGGTGAGCCTAAGTTTGTCTAGTGGCTCACATTGATATTTGTAGATCAGTTTAGGAAAGTTAATTGGGGTGTCTTGGAGAATGTAATACATGAGGGCTAGGTCCCTCTCGGATACAAAGTCAAAGCGGCCGGTCTTAGGAAACAGGGTCCTAGAAATAATACTCAAGAGGAGCCGCATTTCAACTGATAGTGAACTAGCGGACACCTCATCTAGTGGGGACTGGGGTGGACTCCCTAATATGGCTGTAAGGGCCTCAGTCCTATCGGCCGGGTGAGTAGGAAATACCCCTACTTGGGGAAGATGTAGGATTTGTGCTATAAAATTCTCTGAAATGAATAAAGGGACACCCGCTACGGTTCCCTGTATTCCACCATTACCCCTAGACACTGTCCCATAAAACTCCCTAACTAACCCTGGGTAAGTGGGGAGATCTAGGGAGCAAAAGAACTCTAGTCCTTGGGCCCTCAACCTATCCCCTATAGTGAAGCCTTCCCGGGAGAGATAGTCGAAGTTGACATATCTCCCGGTGGAGACCGCCTTTCCGGCGCACGGACGCGAGGGAACCGGCCTCGGCGGGGAACGAACCGGAGGTTGTGGCCTCACGGGATCATTCCGAGCCTTGGACCATCGCCCGGCGCCGCTTGCGGACTGGGGCCTCTTCCGGCTTGGGACAACTACCTTACGAGGCATTCTAGACCTGGAGAGGGGAAAAAACCCTAATGGACGGAAGAAGCTCGACGGAAAAACCCTAATGGAGGTCGGAGACGAGGTCGGAGACGGCTCTAGGGTTTGTGAGCAGTGGAGGCGGTGAATAGAAGTGTTGATTAAATGCTTCGATTAGGGTTAAAACATCTATTCCCGACCGTGAGTCGACTCCAGTAAGTTGCGAGTCAACTCGACCTCGAGTCGACTCCAAAATATGCGCGAGTCGACTTCCCCTATGTTGCCATCGACCTCGAGTCGACTCCCGTCTGTGTGCGAGTCGACTCCCCCTCATGAGCCGACTCTGAAACGTATCCGAGTCGACTCGAACTCTGGCACGCACCTAAAAATCATGCTATTTTCGTGCCAAACAAGGGATAATCACTAAGTTTATGATCTGATTTGATGATCATAGATGATAAACTCTATCTTTAACACAAGCTAATCATCAAAATCAATGAACTAGAGGAGAACATCACTAGGATGGATCAATCACTCCTAATCCTCTCCTAAGCACACTAAATCGCTCTTCACTCAAGGGTTTTGTGAAGATGTCAGCTAGTTGATCATCAGTGCAAATAAATTGAAGTGTAACATCACCATTCAGTACATGATCTCTTATGAAGTGATGTCTTATTTCAATGTGTTTGGTTCTTGAGTGCTGAATTGGATTCTTAGTTAAGTTAATAGCACTTGTATTGTCACAATTAATGGAAATTTATCTTGTTTAATTCCATAATCTTCCAGTTGTTGTTTGATCCACATGATTTGAGCACAACAACTCCCGGCAGCAACATATTCAGCTTCAGCAGTAGATAATGCAACCGAGTTTTGTTTCTTGCTAAACCATGAGATTAAATTTTCTCCTAAGAATTGACATGACCCGCTGGTGCTTTTTCTATCAAGTTTACAACCAGCAAAGTCTGAATCTGTGTATCCTATTAAGTTCAGGCTAGATTCTTTAGAATATCATAAACCTATATTTTTTGTTCCTATTAGATATTTAAAGATTCTCTTAACTGCAATTAGATGAGATTCCTTAGGATTAGACTGATATCTTGCACACATGCATACACTAAACATGATATCAGGTCTACTTGCAATGAGATATAATAAAGATCCTATCATACCTCTATACATCTTTTGATCTACAGATTTACCTGATTCATCTTGGTCTAGTTTGCATGATGAGCTCATGGGTGTGCTGATTGACTTGTTTCCCTCCATATCAAACTTCTTAAGCATCTCCTTGATGTATTTAGCTTGATTGATGAAGATTCCTTCTTCAGATTGTTTGATTTGAAGCTCGAGGAAATAGTTCAGCTCTCCCATCATGCTCATTTCAAACTCACTCTGCATCAAGTCAGCAAATTCTTCGCAGAGGCGATTGTTAGTAGCACCGAAAATAATATCATCAACATAAATCTGCACTACTAACATATCTTTGTTTTTCTTCTTTAGAAACAGTGTTGCATCTACATTTTCCTTAGAGAACTCATGATCTAATAGAAATTTGCTAAGTCTTTCATACCATGCTCTAGGTGTTTGTTTCAAACCATAAAGTGCTTTGTTCAATTTATACACATGATTAGGGTATTGATGATTTTCAAAACCAGGAGGTTGTTCTACATACACCTCCTCATTAATATACCCATTTAAAAATGCATTTTTTACATCCATTTGAAATAATTTGAAATCCTTAGAGCATGCAAATGCTAGTAATAATCTAATTGCCTCAAGTCTAGCTACAGGAGCAAAGGTTTCATCAAAATCTATACCTTCTTCTTGATTATAGCCCTTTGCTACTAGTCTAGCCTTATTCCTAATTACAATTCCATTTTCATCAAGTTTATTTTTATATATCCATTTGGTACCTATAATTGAATATTCAGAGGGTCGTTCAACTAGGTTCCATACCTTGTTTCTAGTAAATTGGTTTAATTCTTCTTGCATTGCATTTATCCAATTTACATCTTTTTCAGCTTCTTCTATGTGTTTGGGTTCAAAATGTGAGACAAAAGCTAGATGGTTATTTAAGTTCCTAAGAGATGCTCTAGTCCTAACAGGTTGAGATGGATCATCTAAAATTAATTCCTTAGGATGCCCATGAGCATACCTCCAAGCCTTAGTCAGCCCATGATCCACAATAGCCTCTTGGCTTGATGATGCATTTCCAATTAATTTTTGTTCATCTTGTAATGTCATCTCATCAACCTTTTCTTCAAGAATTTCAGCTTCATCATCAAGATCAACTCTCTTGCTAGAAGAGATATCACTAGAATCATCAAAAACAACATGTATAGATTCTTCTATAACTAGGGTTCTTTTATTAAAAACTCTATAGGCTTTACTAGTTGTAGAATACCCCAAAAATATACCTTCATCAGATTTAGAGTCAAATTTACCTAGATTGTCTTTCCCATTATTATGAACAAAACACCTACATCCAAAGACATGAAAATAGTTTACTTTTGGTTTTCTGTTTTTCCAAAGTTCATAAGGTGTTTTCTTTATAATGGGTCTCAATAAAACTCTATTTAATATATGACATGAGGTATTAATGGCTTCTCCTCAAAAGTACTTAGGGAGGTTACTTTCACATAGCATGGTTCTAGGCATTTCCTCTAGGGTTTTATTTTTCTTTTCTACAACTCCATTTTGTTGTGGTGTCCTAGGTGCAGAAAAATTATGAGTTATTCCCTTTTTACTACAAAACTCATCAAATAAATGATTTTCAAATTCGGTTCCATGGTCACTTCTAATAGCTATGACTGAAGTATCTCTAGCATTTGTTACTTCCTTATGAAATTTCTTAAAAACTGAAAATGCTTGATCTTTATGAGCTAAGAACATGACCCAAGTATATCTAGAAAAGTCATCTACAATAACTAGACCATATTTATTTCCTCCTAGACTTGTGGTTCTAGTTGGTCCGAATAGATCCATGTGTAGTAGTTCTAGAGGTCTAGAGGTAGAGACACAATTTATGGATTTAAAGGGTTCCTTGATTGTTTGCCATATTGACAAGCTTCACATATTTTATTCTTTTCAAACTTTAGTTTTGGCAAACCTATCACGGAATCTCTTTTAACTAGTTTTGATATTGTGTCCATACTTGCATGACCTAACTTACGGTGCCATAACCAACTAGCATCATTATCCTTAGTTTCATTAACAACTAAACATGGGTTATGTTTGGCAAGATCCTCAAGGTCTACTACATACACATTCCCATGTCTTATTCCTTTAAAAACTAAACTATTGTCATTTGAGTTGGTTATGATGCATAAGGATGGTTTGAACAAAACATCAAAACCTCTATCACACAATTGACTAATGCTAAGTAGATTATGTTTAAGACCATCAACATATCGAACATTATCAATAAAGGTTGAAGGGGTAATTTGTACTTTACCTATACCAATGATGTGACCTTGATTATTGTCTCCAAATGTCACAGCACCTCCCTTCTTAGGCTCAAGGGTGAAGAATTGGTCCTTGTCACCCGTCATGTATCTTGAGCAGCCACTATCCAAGTACCAACAATTTTTGTCGACCTTGGCTGCAAGACACTCCTACACAAGCAAATCATACAATTTTAGGTACCCAAGCTTTCTTGGGTCCTTCATGGTTAGTAATGTTGGTTCCTTTTGGAACCCAAATCCTTTTAATTTTTCTTTTAGTTTTTCCTTTTCTATAATCACACACATTTGCTTTATGTCCTAATGTTCCACAGCAAAAACATGTTATTTTCTTAGTTTTGCTTTTCCCTGCTTTAACAAAGAAATTACTAAGGAGTTTTTGCTTATTTTTAGGTTTATACCCTAAACCAGCTCTATTGAACACAGCTCGTTGACTATTAAGTATCATTTCTAATTTTTCTGAGCTATAAGTAAATTTTTCTACAAAAGGCTTGTACTTTTCAAGTTCTAGTGCCAATTTTTGTTTTTCTGTTCTTAGTCCATTTAGGTCTTTTGTAAGACTCTCTTTTAAGATTTGTTTATTATTTTTAAGTTCGAATATTTCTTTGGTCAGCCCTTCGTTATCTTTAGTTAAGGTATTAGTCTTTTGAATTAAGATTTGGTTGCTTGTCTTAAGTTCTGAATTTTCTTTAATAATAACATCTTTATCCTTAACTAATGTATCATACTTACGGAGGTGAGTTTGATTAGTTAGTTTTAGTTCTTTGTTTTTAAGGTTTATTGTCTTATACTCGTCCATTAATTCATTGAAGGCATCATATAACTCATCGAAAGTAAAGTCTAAATGTGTTCCGGATGTTACCTCATTGTCGTTAGCCATAAAACAAAGGTTGGCCTTTTCTTCTTGTTCCTCATCCGATGATGATGATGATGTGTCGGAGTCCGATAGGGTGGAGACAAGGACTTTCTTTTTCTTGTACTTGCTCCCCTTCTTCAGCAAAGGACACTCAGCTCTGAAGTGCCCCGGCTTCTTACACTCATAACATCCAATCCCCTCATTTTCTCTTTCCTTACCTTTATCCTTGTGATAGGAATTTGAGGGGCCTCTCCTTTGATGAGAGGACTTCTTCCGGTTGATGAATTTTCAGAATTTTCTTACAAGGAGTGCCTCATCATCATCTCCCTCATTGTCTTCCTCTTCACTGCTACTGCTGCAAGACACATCTTTGTTAGTGGAAACAGATTTTAGTGCTATTACCTTTTTCTTGTGAGAGGACTCTTCTTCATTGTGCTGTTTCATCGTTAGCTCATGCATCATGAGGGATCCAAGTAGCTCCTCGAGTGGCAGCTTGTTTAAATCCTTAGCCTCTTGGATTGCCGTCACCTTGGCTTTCCATGACCTTGGTAGACAACGAAGAATCTTCCTGACAAGCTCACTGTTAGTATAATTTTTGCCAAGGCTTTTTAGGCCATTGACAATGTCAGTAAATCTAGTGAACATGCAAGTGATTGTTTCATTAGAATCCATCTTAAATAATTCATATTTATGAACTAATATATTTATTTTGAATTCTTTTACTTGATTTGTGCCCTCGTGGGTCACTTCAAGTCTATCCCAAATCTCTTTTGCAGAAATGCAAGTAGAGACTCTATTGAATTCATTTCTATCTAATGCACAATAAAGTACATTCATTGCTTTGGCATTTAGTTGTGCCTTCCTAATGTCATTGTCATCCCAATCCTTTTCAAGCTTGGGTATGGTGACACCCTCTACATAAATGGATGGGATGTATGGTCCATTTAGAATGGTGGTCCACATCTCATAGTCTTGGGCTTGGATAAATATTCTCATCCTAACCTTCCAATATGAGTAGTCGAATCCATTAAAGAATGGAGGTCTATGTGTGGACTGGCCCTTAATGTGAGAAGATCCAAATGGGGTTGTCATTTTGATCTTTTACTCTTTGGGTAATAGAGTTCTGGCTCTGATACCACTTGTTGCCCAGATAGACAACCCAATAGGGGGGGTGAATTGGGTTTTAAAATAATTATTGCAATTAAATGGTTTATGAAATACTAATTAATACTTTTTGCAAGTTGATTAATTAGATGCTATGTGCAGTGAATGAAATGAAAGTAAAAGATGACAAGGCAATCACAAACACAATGATTTTATAGTGGTTCGGAGCTAATCCTTTCTCCTACGTCCACTCCCCAAGCCTCACTTGAGAATTCACATAACCCCTCGGATTACAGCCGGTTGTTTTACAAGTTCATAACCCAACTTGTTGTTTTACGAGATCACAACGAACTCGGTCGGTTTTTCCAGGCTCACCGACTAGAACCACACGATTGTTTTTCCGGGATCACAATCAAACCCTTACACGTTGGTTTCAACCTAGGCCGTTAGACACAATCTTCTAGCCGTTCTGCACATTCTGCACATCCTGACAATGTTTTCGTTAGGATCGGAGTCGACTCACGCGATCTGGAGTCGACTCAACTGCAGCAGGAGTCGACTCATGCTTTTCTGGAGTCGGCTCGGCAACTGTTCCGGATTTGAATTAAAGTGCTCTTCTCGACTGGGAGTCGACTCGACTTAACCCGGAGTCAACTCCCCAAAGTCTGGAGCTGACCTTGCACTTTTGGAGTCGACTCATTCCAAGGAATCCATAGAGGTATTCTTCAACTTTGCTCACTCGAGTCGACTCGAAAATTCTGGGAGTCGACTCGGCGCTCAGAGTCCGAACTCCCGATCTTCTGTCTTTTGGCTCGTGCCGTCTTGGAGTCGACTCGGACTGTTTCGGAGTCGACTCGGCTCTCAGTATCCGAAAAACAGTCTTCTGTCTTTTTGGGGTAGCGCTGCCTTGGAGTCGACTCGAACTGTCTTGGAGTCGACTCGCCTCTCAGAGACGAAAATACTGTCTTCTGTCTTTTTGGGGTCGCGCTGTCTCGGAGTCGACCCGGGCTTTGCGGGAGTCGACTCGGCTCTCAGTGTCCGAAAGTTGCTCTATGACTTTTGCCTTGTATTACACTGGGAGTTGACTCTCGCTTCCTTTGGAGTCGACCTGCCAACCATCGGAGTCGACTCGCGTTCCTCAGGAGTCGACTCGGCTCTCAGGGTCCAAAATAACTTCTCTGTCTTTCTGTCTGTAACTCCCTGGAGTCGACTCATACTACTCGAGAGTCGACTCGGCAAGCATCGGAGTCGACTCGCGCTCTTCAGGAGTCGACTCGCTGACAGGTTTTGAGTTGGATCTTTCGGTTCGTCTGTCTGTTCTCAGTCGAAGTCGACTCGTAATGTTCAGAAGTCGACTCGATCCTGTGCCAGTGCTTCTGATACGCTTGGAGTTGACTCGTAATATCCCGGAGTCGACTCGAGTCTCAGACTTTGGTTCAAATTGACTTCTTAACTTATCCAAAATGTCTTGAACCAAATTTAGAGACACTTAACCATAAATTTACAAGAATTTTACTGAAACACTAGATTGAATTCATTAGTAAACATAAGATATACTCAAATGCTTTGAGCTCATCAAAATCAAATAGGGTTATAATCAATCACTTCACAAACCACTTTCAAGGCATCTTTTAACTGTGGAACTTCTTCAAGGCTGTCTCTCTACAACGTGTGACTAGTGAACTTTGAACCACATCGTTAAATTCTTTAAATTGTTCTGATAAATCTCTTGTGATATAGCTTTTACTTCAGAATTGCATAATCACATTGTGCATTGTATGCCAAAACAATGCTGATTGCACTGCTAGCTCCAGTCATGTAATTGATCATGCAGTGCTTCAGGTTCAGTAATGTCTAGAAAGAACGCATATTCATCTCTTGTCTATGGGAAAGGTAGTGTAATAATTTTATCCTATCCATTTTTTATATAATTTTTGCCATTCATTGTGATTATCTGATTCTTTTCCCAATTTCTCCCTACTTTTCTCTGCAATGTAAATTTTGCATAAATCTACTCTCGTTTACAAGCTTCTTATGCTTCTCCTTTATAGGCAAGTAGAACAATCCTTTGATACTACTTCTACGCGAGCGACTAAGGTCTAGTTCACTTTTAAACCAAAGCTGCCCTTATTTCGCTGCATGGTTAATAACTATCTGATTTTGCCATCAGACTTGATACAGGATTATTAGTTGCTAGATATTTATTTTTCTTGGCAACTTTCTTCTTCATAGTTGTGAAATGGTTAGTCCCCACACTCTTTGTCCTACATTATTGCTTGTCTTTTTCCTGCATATGCTAATTTATCTGGTTGAATGAATTATTGTGTTCTCTTTTATTCGCAATTCATTTAGTATAAATTTGTCAATTAACTAATATTAATTCTTTTTTGTGCATACCAGGTAACAATATGCCCCGAGGAAAACGATTTAGAGATGTGGAGTTCCAGCATTCTCAGGTCGGATCTTCTTCTGATCAGTCCCTGCAGTTCCAGCAGCCATGTGAGCACCAGCAGCGCGAGCCTCCTGCTGATTGCCTAGGGGAGGATGTTGCTATGGATGAGCTCTGGATCCAGGGTAATTCGATTCAAAGTTCATATTTTATGTTCATATTTGTCTTCAATTTTTAAAGGCATATTTTATTTAATTTTAATAGATGGACAAGGGACGGTGAGAACGAGACGAGGACCCACTCAAGCAAAGGATGTGTGGCAGCTTCATGAGGGTGAGAAGATCATCATCCGATGCAATAAATTAGGGCAGCCCATCAATAGAGTTGGAAGTCTTCTATCAAGCTTTTTAGGATCGGTTGCACGCAAGGGTGAGCGGTGTTCGCTCAACTATACGAAGTGGAATGAAATGCTTGCTTCGTATAAGGTTGAGCTTCTTAGACTTATACAGGTAATGAACTGAATTTATTCTTTTTAATTTGATACCTCCTGTATGTTAATTTGCTTACTACCATAATTGATGACCCAAAGATTGATTCATAGATTGATTTTGATGATCACAACACCTTGAAGTATAGATACTAATGTTTATGTTGCAAGGAGAAAGATATTTATTTTGCAAGGAACATAGCAAGTTGGAAGAACACAAGAAGGCCTCCAAAAGCACTCAAGAAAAGTTAGAAGAAAGCTACAATTCATTGGCCCAACTTTAAAGTTCAAAAGATTCAAATTGGAGGAGCAAATTCAAAGGAAAATTCAAAAGAATAGTCTTCGAGTCGACTCCTAAGGAATTCGAGTCGACTCCAATGGTTGCCGAGTCGACTCCAAAGAAAGCGAGAGTCGACTCTCAGTGGTACACAAGGGAAAACTCAGAGAAGCAGTTTTTTTGGACACTGAGATTCGAGTCGACTCCCACAAAGTCCGAGTCGACTCCAAAGACAGAACAACCCCAAGACAGAAGACGGTATTTTCGTCTCTGAGAGGGGAGTCGACTCCAAGACAAGTCGAGTCGACTCCAAGGCAGCGCGGCTCCAAAATACAGAGGATCAGTTTTCCGACTCTGAGATTCGAGTCGACTCCCAGACAGCTCGAGTCGACTCCAAGGCAGCGCTACACTAAGATGGCAGAAGACCAACTTTCGGAAACTGAGAGCCGAGTCGACTCCAAGGAAGTTCGAGTCGACTCCAAGACTGGATGAGCCAAAAGACAGAGAATCGGGAGTTCGGGCTTTGAGATTCGAGTCGACTCCCAGGACAGTCGAGTCGACTCGAGTGGACAAAATTCAAATTTGGATCCACGGACTACAGAGGATGAGCCGACTCCAAAATTGCCAGGTCAGCGCCAGAAGTTGGCGAGTCGACTCCGGGTTAAGTCGAGTCGACTCCCAGTCAAGACTGCAACTTTAATTCAAATTTGGAACAGTTGCCGAGTCGACTCCGGAAAAGCGTGAGTCGACTCCTGCTACAGCCGAGCCGACTCCTGATCGCGCGAGTCGACTCCAAACCCAACGGTCATATTGTCAGGAGCTGCAGACTGGTTCCAACGGCTCTATTTTTGTCTCTAACGGCTATATTCTTGTTTCCACTCCATCTAAAGCTATAAAAACAAGAAGAGAGCTAGGGGAGAATGCATGGAAGTGGGAGAAAACATTTAGGGAAGAGATTTGAAAGAGATTACAAGGAAAATCTTCCATAAGCACAAAAGGGCCATTCAAAGTAAAATAGAGAGAAGAAGAGCATCCAAGTGAATCCCAAAGCTTCCTCTCCATCCGTGTGCTGCCTCGGAGATCCTCTACTTCGTGCAAAATCAGAAGAGGGGGCAAGTGAAGAAGAAGCCGAGTTCCTCCATCTACAAATTAGTTTGAGGGCTTCTTCTCTTTTCTTTACTTATTTACATTTGCTATATTTGCTTATTTGAGAAGCTTGTATTTGATTTAAACTCTTGTTCTAATATCTTGTAACTTGATTCAATCAAGGGATTGAATCAAGGGGTTAAGGTTTGTTGGTGAGCCAAAGGGAAAAACCAACGTTGTAAGGTTGTGGTTGGTGAGCCTTTGGGGAAAACCAACCGGGTTGATTGTGAACCCGAAAAACAATCATTGTAAGGTTGTGGTTGGTGAGCCTTTGGGAAAACCAACTGGGTTGGATTGTGAGCCCGTGAAAATAATCGGTTGGTTCTAGTCGGTGAGCCTGTGAAAACCGACCGAGTTCGTTGTGATCTCGCAAAACAACAAGTTGGGTTGTGAGCTTGTAAAACAACCGACTGTAATCTAAGGGATTATAGTGAAATTTCCAAGAGGTCTTGGGGAGTGGATGTAGGTGCTGGGGTGCACCGAACCACTATACATCTTTGTGTTTGTGATGCTTTATCTCTTGTATTTCATGCCTTCCATTCATGCTTGATTGTGTAATATCTCTAGATTTGTTTCTATAGAGTTATAAGTGATTTGCTTAGCTTCCACTCCATTCTTACCATACACATAGATTAAAATTGATCATACAACTATAAGTTAATGTTAGATCAATTGCACCCTAAAGCCATAGTATAATTGCTCTAGCTTAATCTTCCACTGCTTTACTTGTAATTGCCTAGAGCTTAAGTAAATAACATCTTATTATTCCGCTGCATTCTATTCAAAGTAAAAATTAGGGAACATAATTTTTAGAAAACCCAATTCACCCCCCCTCTTGGGTTGTCACCTTGGGCAACAAGTGGTATCAGAGCAGGTGCTCAAATATTATTTGTAGTCTTAACCGACTAGAGCCAAAGATCATGACAACTCAAATAGATAGTTTTCTAGGAGAAGGACAATCAATTGATACACCACCACTATTTAATGGCATAAACTATACACATTGGAAAATACGCATGCGCATCTTTATTCAATCACAAAACTATTATTTATGGAAAATCATAATAAATGATCTTCACACACTCTCTCAAACTTTTAATGAAAAGGATTTAGCACAATTGAATGCTGATGCCATGAACCTTTTATATTGTGCATTAGATAGGAATGAGTTTAATTGCATATCTTCTTGCATGACTGCTAAAGGAATATGGAATATGCTTGAAGACAAATATGAATGCACTAACAAATCTGAAACATCATGTGTAGAAGGAGAGCAGTATCATATTGAAAATCCATGCTTGGTGGCACATGAGGTACATGCTGGAACTGAAAGCAATTTTACATTTGATGAACTCCACGATGCCTTTTCTGATTTGTATTTAGAATATAAGAAACTTGTTTGTAAGAACAAGAACTTGAAGAATGAAAATCAAATTCTAATAGATGAAAAACTGAAACTAACTAGTAAAACTGAAATCTTAATTAAAGAAAATCAAGAACTAAATCAGAAAAACCAACTTCTCACTGAAAGCCATGATAAACTTAAGAAAAATAATGAATTGCTTTCAGAAGATAACAAAAGATTAACTAAAGAAGTTGACAAATTAAAACCTGTTGTTGAAAGATTTACTTTGAGCTCTGAAAAGTTGAATCTAATGATAAATAATCAAAGAGCTGAATTTGATAATATTGGATTGGGATGTCAACCTTGGTACACCCAAAAATCTTTCAAGAATATGTTTGTTAAAACAGTTTCTAATCATTTTAAAATAGATTCTTATAATGCTGATAAACAGGAACAAAGGTTATGCAAAATCTCTTCTGTTCCTAAATCTGTACATTACAAATTTGATAAACCTAAAAGGCAAAAACAGAAAACTGAAGGATTATCTACCACTCATGTTAAATCCATGTTTGTTAAATTTAATAAGAAGATGCAGAAATACACTTCTTGTAGTCCAAAAATCTGCAAGCCTATGGACAAAATAGCTATTAAGAAAATATGGGTTCCAAAAGGAACAATAATAGCTAACCTGCAAGGACCCAAAAGAGCTTGGGTTCCTAAGTTGAAAATCTAAATATTTTCTGCAGGTGTGTCTAGCACTCAAGGCTCCAACAAAAGATGTTAAATTGGACATTGGGTGCTCTAGACATATATTAAAGAATAAAACTTAAATGTAATCAAGAAAAATAATTAAAATAGAAGAAATAACTTCAAATTTCTCCATCTTTCTATATTATACTTTACTTATTGTTGGATAAGTTGCTAGATGATTAATCAATTTATTAAGATTAACTCTATGAATTCTCTATATGCTTGATTGAGAGCTTTTATCCATGGCATTATTGTTTATTGATCATAGATATGAAAATGTGTACTTGGTATGCCTTTGAATATTGCACTATAAATACCAAGATTAAAGAAACCATCTTTGGCATATAATATCAACTCATGCGAGTATGGATTTAATTTCAAAAGACTTTGGCATTGGCTTACTTAGAGTATCTTCTGAAAGGTCAAAGTTTGCTATGCATGTTAACTAAGGAAACAAACAAGAATCAATTTCTAAATCTAAAGATGTTGTTTCTATCACTGAGTTTTCAAAAGCTTACATTGGATTTGTTCTTGGCAAATAAAACTGAAGTATTTTCTGTATTTGCTAAATCCTGTAAAAGTGTTTCAAATGAAAAAGGTTTCCAAACTGTGAAGAATCATGACACAGTGTTGAAAACCAAAATCCTGATAAAAGTTATACAGAAAATAATATTAAATCCAATGATTTCAGCACCAAGGACACCATAAGTAAAATAGAATTAATAGAATTCTTGAAGAAATGAAAAAGACAATTATGTATGATAGTCATCTACTCAAACAATTTTTAAAAGACTATCATCACTGCTTGTCATACATATGACTTCTATTAAATCTATTTTTGATGAAAATTTTGATCTTCTGAAAAATGGAAAATGAACCATTGCATATCCTTTTCAGTCGTACATGTTATGCTTGATATGCTCTTATGAAAATAATGCCAAATCTGATAAAGATATTTCTATTCTTGGATATCATTCATCAAGCAATGCATATAGAGCATTCATGAAAAGATTCTAGTTGTAGAAGTATCAATTCATTTTGATTCTTTATGAGACTAGTGATTTATTATCAAGATACTAAAATTATATGGTTAATCTTTTACATATAACAATCTGAAAAACTTGTTAATAATTAGAACCAAATTGGATTTTTCAGATATGCTCTTAATAAAAAAAATTTTTGACTATTAAAAGACTAAATTAAGAAAAGATAAAATAGATCTTGATAAGATTCTTGCATAATTAGAAGTAAAAATCACCTTATCATTTATTTGCTTTACGAGCGTTATTTTCTATCAAATGAATGTGTAGAACACACTCTTGTGTGGTTATTTCATTAAAAAGGAGATCTATGTAAAATAACCACCATACTTAAAAATACACATTACATATATGATAAAGCAATATGAGATTTGATACAAGCATCAAAAACTTAATATATAAAAGCTTAAGTAAACTTTTTGATAGAAAGCAATAGTGATAAATCTATGGATCAAAAAGAAGAATTTGTAATATTTTATTTGCTCAAAGAATGCATTGATGACATCAGTTTTGGTTCTACTAATGAAGAGTTATATGAAGATTTTACTTAGCTCATGTAAGGTGAGTTTGAAATATGTGTGATGAATGAATTAACATCTTCTCTCAAACTCCAAATTAAGACAAACAAGAAAGGGGATCTTCATTGACCAATGTTAGTCCACAAGAACACTCTTATAGAAGATTGGCATGAAGAAGGTACATCTAAGACCCCATCTTGTAGAATTTGAATAGGATGAGCAAAGTAGATCTATTGTTTAAAGTTGTATTGAAGATTGATAGAATAATTATTTCATCATACAGCTAATAGACCAGAATGTATGCTCATTATGTGCACTTGGGCAAGACTTCAATCTAACTTTAATGAATCTTATTTTATTGATAACAAATAAATCATAATCTGAATTTCTGATAGAAACAACTGTTTAAGATAAAATTGATTAAAACTTAGCTAAAATATCTTATTGATAATTATCTTAAACAAATAGAATCTAAACTAAATTATTTTTGAAAATAAGAAATTGAATTGACCTTGATAAATCTTCTATTGCCTCACATGCTTGTCCTTGAACTATCTTGGTTAATGAAACTATCTCTTTAGTTCAAGTGAAATGTGCTTGCTTATATTTAGGCAATCTCTTGAGTAAAGTGATTCAACATTTGATTATTGTCATATCTTATGATTGAGTCATCTAGTTTAAATAAAAATATGTTGGTTGAATGTTTTGTATCTTGAAGAAACTAATGACCTTCTTTCAAGAAAGAAAAGGAGTTTGTTAATAATGCAGGATCCTTGAGCAAGAAAATGAGAGATCTCAACTTGAAGGATATCTCCATGTAAGATACAATAAACATTCACATGCAAACAAGAGAGAGGACCTTCTTCAGCCAAAAGTTCATACATAAGAAATCTAGTAGGTATTTGACTGAAGAATGCAGAATGAAATGGTAATTCTAGATACTTCTCTCATAAATTAATTGAGCAAAGTCAATAACTTAAGTCTTATTACGACATGATTAAAGTCTTTAATTATTAATTTTTGATATCATGTCTATAATTGATTGAATTGTACTTTTAGAGAGTGTTTCATGGTTTGCCAAAACTAGAATATATCTTTGCATATGTCATAACCATGAAATACACAAGTATATGCTTAAAATTTTGATGTAAAATAACTTATGAGAAGTTATGAATCCATGAGCATAATGAAAATGTTGTTTGCATGATACACATATAAATGATACACAAGATAAATTCTTTATTCTGCTCTTTCGTGTAAATTACTTGAGAATAACAAAAAGAGAGAGAGATAAAGAAAAGAAAATGGATATTATTCAAGAGAAGTAAAATCCAAGTAGAGGCAAATACCCCAATCTTAAGGAAAAGCAAAACAAGCATAATATATTCGGCACATTTGGAAGGGATAAAATTCGTAATTAATTACACTTAAACAGGAATAGTTTGAAGTGAACTTTATAAATTTTCTATATTGCTCATCATAGGGATGGTGCCAATGGGGAGGCTAGTGGTAGTACCCGGCACTATTTGACCCAACTATTCGGTGTAGGGCATATTAGGGACGGCACAAGAGGGAGGCTAGTGGTAGTACCTCGTGCCCCTTCCCAACTCCACCGGATAGGGAGCAAATAGAGTATAGAGCATAAGAAAGTTATAAATGAAAAACAAAGTAAATGAAAGTAGAATTAAGTCAAATTTTTAATCACTTGAAAACACACTTTAAGGATGAAATCATTGCAAGATTATATTTAAATAGGGGGAGTTTATTTGAAAAGAATTGATTTTGATCCTTGACATTCTTGTACTTAGTATTTTAATGCATGACTTAACACATGGTATATTTTGCATATGGTATAATGTCTTGATTTATGGATTCTCAATATTTTGTAATGTTTCATACTTGGACAATTTGATTGAATGTTTGAATTGCTACATAACATCTTTTGTTTAGTTTTATTGAAAAGAAATTTCAGATTTGTCATTCACAATCATTGTTAAAATCTGAAAGCTAAATAAAATTGTAGAAAGGAGAAGAGAAGAACATCTCTATTTAGGAAAAATAAATTGATATTGATCTATCTTTCTACTTGCCTAACTTTGATACATAATGTCCTAATACTTGTTAAAATATCCTTTATTTTGTATCGAAACTCAAAATTAAACACAAAGATTCTGAAAGTGATTTAATGTTATTGAAATATGTATTTTTCAATCGTAACAATTTAAGATGAGCCACATTGTGAAAGATACATATCTCATATTATGACTTAGAAAGCTTCTATTGAAAATCCTATGTAATTCAGAATCCGATTTTGTATAAAAGTTTAAACTCCATATGATTACTAAATAAAATGTTAATGTAAGAAAACAGAATTTATTTTGATTGCTCCGATACGCATCCGAAACATATCATTTCTTACCTTCAAAGTATAATAATTTTGATTCAAATGATGTGTCTTACGATGATCTTGATTGCAAGTAAATATTTTTAAAATATATGACTTTATTTTAATATTTAAAAAAATTTATTGAGCTTCATGTATACATTGCTGAAGAACTGTGATTAAGAAATTGAGTTCTATAAATACACATACCTCAATGATCATCTATATGTTTTTCTCTCCTACATTCTTAGAAACTATTATCAGAATATATATATATAGAGTGAATACTATAAATTTTGAATAATTCTAGATCACTCTACATTCTCGATAACATAGAATTTCAGTTTTATTCATGTTTATTATTAAATTCTGAAATTCAACCAAAGAAAAGAATGATTAAAGAAGAATGCATCTTTTGAGGGGGAGCTTTAGATATTCAGTATCTTATCCTAAAGAAACTTTAATTTTATGGATTGATTTTGATGAACCTCCTTATATTGCAAGACATGCTTTATTCTATAAAGGCTGTCTTATCTCAAACCTTGAGTCTTATGAAAATGAGCTGAAACTTATAGAAAATATATTTTTGAGATTGACAATTTTATTGAACATTATCTTCAAATTCTAAACTCTTAAATGGAATGATCAATAGAGGGGGAGAAAGAAAATTTCAGAAGGAGAGGTCTCACGGAACTTAATTACATAAATCTATAGGAGAGGGAAAGAATACTAAATGAAAAGTGATCCTAATACTCTCCAATATGTATCATCTGAAATTTAAATATGAAAATCTTTATGATACACCTTGAGGCATGTTATTTGGTTAATATATCTTCTGCACAAATCATGAACCAAATTGCAATTCAAATAGTTGATCTTAAGAGCCTCTAATTTAATGAAAAAAGGGGAGAATAACGTGTTAAATTTTCTTGAGTATCTCGTAGAAAATCTATTTTGGAATTCACTAATGAGTCCTAATTGGCTTGCTCTTTAGAACTTCAATATTGTGCCAATTCATATTTTTATATATGTATCAAATCGTGCTTATTTTCTAAAGGAATAAAAGAAAGTCCTTAAAAGAGCTCTAAGATATATCATAAATTGCATGAATTCATATTTTGGTATTTGTGCCCCAATGCTCTTATTATCATAAAAAGAACTTTGAAGTCATGATCCAACATGATGATATGTTTTTCAAGTATATAAGTTTTGATCTTTTACTCTGAAAATCAATTAAATTGCTCTCATGTTGATAAAATACTTAATAGATTGGGCAAAAGTTCTTCAATGAACAAGCTTTCATACTTATTATTAAAGAGAGGTTAGATTTCCACTCATGTTTTTGGTTATTAATTGTGGTACTTCTTGAATTAACCTAAGGAAGATTCCACCTACACTTGATTAGAAAACTATCTGTGGTATCAAATTAGAAAATCTCTTGAATTCACACTCGATGTGTTCTGCTCTGATCTTTGTACTTAATGTTTCACTATCTTTTTGATGTTGTCAAAAAGGGGGAGAAATATCTAAGTATATGCTTATAATGCTTTGTGATAATCAGCTTGAACTGAAATATATTGATTGTGTTAAGCTGATTAAATCTAAAGCATTATCATGAAGTATGTTTTGTTTTAAATATACATGTTGTCTACTTCATGCAACTTTGCTATGTATTACTTCTAGAAAACAATATCTTTTATATTGCATATACTCCAAGTTTTGTCATCATCAAAAAGGGGGAGATTGATGACCCAAAGATTGATTCATAGATTGATTTTGATGATCACAACACCTTGAAGTATAGATACTAATGTTTATGTTGCAAGGAGAAAGATATTTATTTTGCAAGGAACATAGCAAGTTGGAAGAACACAAGAAGGCCTCCAAAAGCACTCAAGAAAAGTTAGAAGAAAGCTACAATTCATTGGCCCAACTTTAAAGTTCAAAAGATTCAAATTGGAGGAGCAAATTCAAAGGAAAATTCAAAAGAATAGTCTTCGAGTCGACTCCTAAGGAATTCGAGTCGACTCCAATGGTTGCCGAGTCGACTCCAAAGAAAGCGAGAGTCGACTCTCAGTGGTACACAAGGGAAAACTCAGAGAAGCAGTTTTTTTGGACACTGAGATTCGAGTCGACTCCCACAAAGTCCGAGTCGACTCCAAAGACAGAACAACCCCAAGACAGAAGACGGTATTTTCGTCTCTGAGAGGGGAGTCGACTCCAAGACAAGTCGAGTCGACTCCAAGGCAGCGCGGCTCCAAAATACAGAGGATCAGTTTTCCGACTCTGAGATTCGAGTCGACTCCCAGACAGCTCGAGTCGACTCCAAGGCAGCGCTACACTAAGATGGCAGAAGACCAACTTTCGGAAACTGAGAGCCGAGTCGACTCCAAGGAAGTTCGAGTCGACTCCAAGACTGGATGAGCCAAAAGACAGAGAATCGGGAGTTCGGGCTTTGAGATTCGAGTCGACTCCCAGGACAGTCGAGTCGACTCGAGTGGACAAAATTCAAATTTGGATCCACGGACTACAGAGGATGAGCCGACTCCAAAATTGCCAGGTCAGCGCCAGAAGTTGGCGAGTCGACTCCGGGTTAAGTCGAGTCGACTCCCAGTCAAGACGGCAACTTTAATTCAAACTTGGAACAGTTGCCGAGTCGACTCCGGAAAAGCTCGAGTCGACTCCTGCTACAGCCGAGCCGACTCCTGATCGCGCGAGTCGACTCCAAACCCAACGGTCATATTGTCAGGAGCTGCAGACTGGTTCCAACGGCTCTATTTTTGTCTCTAACGGCTATATTCTTGTTTCCACTCCATCTAAAGCTATAAAAACAAGAAGAGAGCTAGGGGAGAATGCATGGAAGTGGGAGAAAACATTTAGGGAAGAGATTTGAAAGAGATTACAAGGAAAATCTTCCATAAGCACAAAAGGGCCATTCAAAGTAAAATAGAGAGAAGAAGAGCATCCAAGTGAATCCCAAAGCTTCCTCTCCATCCGTGTGCTGCCTCGGAGATCCTCTACTTCGTGCAAAATCAGAAGAGGGGGCAAGTGAAGAAGAAGCCGAGTTCCTCCATCTACAAATTAGTTTGAGGGCTTCTTCTCTTTTCTTTACTTATTTACATTTGCTATATTTGCTTATTTGAGAAGCTTGTATTTGATTTAAACTCTTGTTCTAATATCTTGTAACTTGATTCAATCAAGGGATTGAATCAAGGGGTTAAGGTTTGTTGGTGAGCCAAAGGGAAAAACCAACGTTGTAAGGTTGTGGTTGGTGAGCCTTTGGGGAAAACCAACCGGGTTGATTGTGAACCCGAAAAACAATCATTGTAAGGTTGTGGTTGGTGAGCCTTTGGGAAAACCAACTGGGTTGGATTGTGAGCCCGTGAAAATAATCGGTTGGTTCTAGTCGGTGAGCCTGTGAAAACCGACCGAGTTCGTTGTGATCTCGCAAAACAACAAGTTGGGTTGTGAGCTTGTAAAACAACCGACTGTAATCTAAGGGATTATAGTGAAATTTCCAAGAGGTCTTGGGGAGTGGATGTAGGTGCTGGGGTGCACCGAACCACTATACATCTTTGTGTTTGTGATGCTTTATCTCTTGTATTTCATGCCTTCCATTCATGCTTGATTGTGTAATATCTCTAGATTTGTTTCTATAGAGTTATAAGTGATTTGCTTAGCTTCCACTCCATTCTTACCATACACATAGATTAAAATTGATCATACAACTATAAGTTAATGTTAGATCAATTGCACCCTAAAGCCATAGTATAATTGCTCTAGCTTAATCTTCCACTGCTTTACTTGTAATTGCCTAGAGCTTAAGTAAATAACATCTTATTATTCCGCTGCATTCTATTCAAAGTAAAAATTAGGGAACATAATTTTTAGAAAACCCAATTCACCCCCCCTCTTGGGTTGTCACCTTGGGCAACAATAATTTTTGATTTAATATTTTTATAACATTTTGACACTTGTTGTAGGGTAAGTTTGTACTCCCTCCAGAGAGCCATAATTGGGTGCTAAAGTCCCTCAACCGTAAATGGAAAGAATATAAGGCGAAGTTGAAGACAGACTACAAGCGCGAAGGTATGACAGAGGAGGAGGTTGCTCGTGTTTGTCCTCCTGATGTATACCCTCAGCAGTGGAGGGAGCTTGTTCACTACTGGTTTTCTGAAAGAGGGCAGGTCTCGTATATTGTTTCAATATCTTATATTATCTTTATTATTAATATGGATTGCAAATATATACATTGAATCATATTATACTGTGTACTTTTATTTTGGCAGACATATTCTAATATTGGTAGAGCTGCACGAGCATCTCAAGCAGTTCCTCATACTTCAGGCTCGAAGAGTTATGCGAGACGTAGAAATGAATTCGTAAGTTCTTTTGAAACTCTTTGAAACTCTACTAACATATAGCACTATCATGATATATAGTTTGCCAATATACTTTTTGTATGTGTAGATAGAAGAGCATGGAAGGGAGCCTGGTGAGGTAGAGTTTTATAAGATGACTCACACCCACCGAGATGGCAGCTTTGTCCGGGACGAGTCGAGAGATATAGTTGTATGTATTCATTTTTGCTTTATTCAGATAAAAAAATTTTAAATTTTTTTAAATATTAATGTGACATTGTTTTTTGAGAGATATATAGGAAAGAGCTACAACTCTTATTTTAGAGCGTGTCGGGGAGTCATCATCATCCGATGCGGCCAGTCGCGTCGAGGCTCAGGTCTATATCGAATTAATGGGCCCAGAACGTTATGGTCGAGTGAGGGGTTATGGTGTTGGAGTTACCCCCACTCAGTTGTCTGCAGTGAGCCGATATACCCAAGATGCTAGACAAGGTAGTAGCACTGCAGAGGTTTGTAGTCTGAAGGCAGAGATGGCACAGATAAAGCAGTCATATGAGACAAGGATAGAGGAGATGAGTCAGAGTCATAGGACCGATATGGAGGAGTTGAAGCAGAGCCAAGAGTTGAAGATACAATCTTTGCAAGATCAGCTTGACCATATTTCATCTTTTTTACAGAGATTTGTCCCTTCGGTAAATAACTAAATCTATATTTTATGTAATTATAGTATACTCTTGTACGAGCGTAATGATTTTTGTATTCTTAGTTTCTAAATTTTTTTTTTCTTGTAGGTTGCTGATACTTCTACTCGTAGAGATGATGATGCCGTCGACCCTTGAGATCTCGTAGACTGTTTATTTAGGAATTTGCTATGTATGTTTTTAATATTTTTAAAGTACAATGTAATCAAATATGATAATATGATTAGCTTTTAATAAAAAATTTTGTTTGTGATGTGACTTTTGTGATGGGATAATAGGTTGTGTTTGCTGTGCTGGAAAAATTTGTTTTATAAATTTGTATACAGGTTTAACATTTCTTTTTATGATTTTTTTTTTAAAAAAAATCTCTATTGCCGACGCTTAAAAGCGTGGGCAATAACACTATCCCGGCACAGGCACACCGACGCATAAAAGCGTCGGTAATCCTTTGCCGATGCTTAAAAGGGTCGCATATAGAGCCTTTGCTGACGCTTGTTGACCCCCTAATAGATTTTGATGAATACAAAACACTAGAGTAAAATTCCATTATATCTTAACAATTTAATTGAGGAATTCATGTGTCTTATTAAGAATATTGTTAAGAAATGTCTAGACAAGTTCCCATAATTTTTATGAATTTATTGAAGAATATTTTGAGTTAAAGAAAACAGATCAGGGACAGCCGAGACGTCTCCGGATAGTTTCAGAGACGTCTCTGGCACAAACAGGAAGAACCGGCACACTTGGAGACGTCCCCGACACCTGCCGAGTCGTCCCCGCGTTAGCGGAGTCGACTCTCTCAGTAGCGGAGTCGACTCTCTCAGTGGCGGCAGAAAGGCAGTTTTCAAGAGATATGCGCGAGACGTCCCCACAGTAAGCCGAGTCGTCCCTGCAAGTAAAAAGGAGACTTCCCGAGTCGTCCCCAAGATAGCGGAGACGGCTCTCTCAGGGTTTTCCAGAGAATGGTTTTTTGGGTGATAAGGAAGCGGAGTCGACCCTGAGACAGCGGAGTCGTCCCCATGCATAAAGTGCAGACAACCCGAGACGTCTCCTGAAGGAGCGGAGTCGACTCTCTCAGGAAATACCAGAGGACATGTTCTTCGGAGATAAAGAAGCGGAGTCGTCCCCAGATCAGCGGAGTCGTCCCCATTCAAAAAGTGCAAACAAGCCGAGACGTCCCCTGAAAGTGCCGAGTCAACCCCAGACAACGGAAAAAGTAAAATCTTGTAGCCGAGACGTCTCCCGTTGAAGCGGAGACGTCCCCGGAGTGACTGGGACGCGACTGACAGCTTTTCAGGTTTGGTTTGAATTTCAAATCCTTCTTTCTTTGTCTCTAACGGCTATATTTGCTTTTTGGGCTATAAAAGGGACCTTTTAAGTGCTTCTCAACAACTCTTCACCAACTCAAAGCTAGATCATTCAAGAGAGAAGTAAGAAAGAAAAGTTCAAGGGAGTGAGTGCATTCAAGTGAAGAAATCAATTGTTTTCAAGCTTCCCAAGTGATTTCAAGCTCAATCACTCTCGTGCGCTTGGGATTCAAAGCTCACACTCAATCCTACGCGCTCCACATCGGAAGAATCAATATCTCCCACGCTTCCAACGGCAAAAGGATTCTTCCGGGTTCTATTGTTCATAATTGCAATATTTGCTTTTTAGAGCTTTTCCTTTCTTTTGTAAACTCTTTCGTTGTGGTGCTTGTTCCAGTCAAGGGACTTGGAACAAGGGAAAGGCGTCCCAAGCCTAAGTGAAATTGGGGGTTTTAGGGTTTGTTGTGAGCCCGGTGTAAAACAACGAGTTGGGTAGTAAACTCGCAAAACTACCGTACTGTAATCGTGGATTATAGTGAAAATTCCCAAAGGTGATTTGGGGAGTGGATGTAGGAGCAGTGGAAGCTCCGAACCACTATAAAACCTTGTGTTTGCGATTGACCTTTCTCATTCCTCCTTCTTTACTTTAGTGCATATATTCGTGTGTTTTATTTTTAATTAGTCAAAAGTTTTTAAAACACCCAATTCACCCCCCTCTTGGGTGACCATCTCTGGGCAACAAGTGGTATGAGAGCTGGTGCTCTGTGTATTTCTTGAAAGACCTAACCGTCTTAGCCAAAGATCTAGATGGCAACACCCTTTAACAATGTCCCTGCCGAGGGGCAAGCAACCAATAGACCTCCACTCTTCAATGGGACAAATTATACCTATTGGAAGATTAGAATGAGAATCTTCATTCAAGCACAAGACTATGCCTTGTGGAGGGTTATAGTCAAGGGACCACAAGAACCATCACATGTGGTTAATGGCATTCGAGTTCCCAAACCTGAGGAGGATTGGGATGAGAATGATGATAGGATGGCTCAACTCAATTCTAGAGCCATGAACTCACTATTTTGTTCTTTAGATGTAAATGAGTTCAATAGAGTCTCTACATATAGTTCCGCTAAGGAAGTATGGGATAGGCTTGAAGTTACCCACGAGGGTACAAATCAAGTCAAAGAGTCCAAAGTGAACATTCTAGTTCACAAATATGAATTGTTTAAGATGGAACCTAATGAAACCATCACATGCATGTTTACACGTTTTACCGAAATTATTAATGGCCTAAAAAGCTTGGGCAAATCTTACATTAACCCCGAACTTGTGAGTAAAATTCTCAGGTCACTGCCAAAAGGATGGGAAGCAAAGGTCACGGCGATTGTAGAAGCCAAAGACCTCAACACTTTGGGGCTAGAACAACTCTTGGGCTCATTGATGACGCATGAGCTCACGATGAAGCAGCATGAAGAAGAGTTGCCAAAGAAAAGGACAATCGCACTCAAGGCTACCTCAAGTGTATGTGAAGAAGAGAGCAGTGAGAGTGAAGAAGAAAGTCAAGATGAGGACTTGGGTTTGATAGTAAGGAAGTTTAAAAAATTCATGAGAAGAAAGAAACCCTTCCCAAGAAAGAAATTTGGAGGGAGAAATGATTGGAAAAAAGAAAAGAAAAAAGAAAGAGACCCAATCGTATGCTATGATTGCAAGAGACCGGGACATATTCGTTCCGAATGCCCTCAACAAAAGAAGTATTTTGGAAAGAAGAAGAAGAAGGCATTGAAGGCAACATGGGATGATAGTGACACATCATCCTCCGAGGAAGAGAAGGAAGAGACCGCCAATCTATGCTTCATGGCGTTCGAAGACGACGAGGTATGTCAAAACCCAACCATAAATTTTACTTTAGAAGAATTATATGAGGCTTTTCAAGAACTTATGGGTGATTGTAGTATGTTAGGAGCAAAGAATAAAGAATTAAAAGCCTCCAATCAAAAACTAAAGGAAAATATTGAAAACTTATTAATTGAAAAGGAGAGCATTAAAAATATTAACACTACTAACCTAGAAATCAAAAATTCAAAACTGAGCATTGAAAATGAAAAGGCAAAAACACTAATTAAGGAATTAAATCTAAAAGTAAAATCCCTACTCGATAATAATACCTCACTTGCACAAAATGTTGAATCTCTTAAAAAGGATAAGGAAGAACTAGTCAAAGAAAATTTGAATCTTAAGAATGAGGTACATAAATACAAACCAATTGTTGAAAAATTTACACAAAGCTCTGAAAAATTAAATCTTATTCTTTCAAATCAAAGAGCTGTTTTTAATAAAGCCGGATTAGGATATAAAACTAATGAGCAACAAAAGTATCTAAAGAATTTCTTTGTAAAAGCAAAAGACGTAAAAACTGAAAAACCAACATGCTTTCTTTGTGGAAAGAATGGACATAAAGCCTACTCTTGTATTCAAAGAAAAATCCAAACTAACAAGAATACATTTGTAAAAGCTAAAAGCATAACTAAAGTATGGGTGCCTAAGGGAACCAACTACACTAACCACGAAGGACCCAAGAAAACTTGGGTACCTAAGAGCTTCACATGATCATTTTGCAGGTATGCCTTGCAGCCGGGAATAAAAAGAGAATGTGGTATCTTGATAGTGGTTGCTCAAGGCATATGACCGGTGACAAGAGTCTCTTCGTCACCTTGGAATCAAAAGAAGGAGGAGTAGTCACATTTGGAGATAATGCTAAAGGCCGAATTATTGGTATGGGTAAAATCTCCATATCACCCTCCTCATTTATTGATAATGTATTGTTAGTTAATGGACTAAAACATAATTTATTAAGTATAAGTCAATTTTGTGACAAGGGCTTTAAAGTGTCATTTGAATCATCACTATGCATAATTAGTAGTCCAAATGATAATGAGATCATACTCACAGGACATAGGCATGGAAATGTTTACATGGTAGATCTTGATGATCTCACCATGAAGGATGGCCAATGTCTTGTAGCCATGAATCCCAAAGTCAATGAGACTAGTTGGTTATGGCATCGTAGGTTAGGGCATGCTAGCATGGACTTAATCTCCAAATTAATTACAAAAGATCTAGTCAAAGGACTACCAAAAATAGACTTTGAGAAGAATAAAATTTGCGCTGCATGTCAATTAGGGAAACAAACAAGAAGTTCCTTCAAGTCTAAGAATATAGTCTCAACAACAAAACCCTTAGAACTAATTCACATGGATTTGTTTGGACCCACTAGAACTGCTAGTCTAGGGGGTAAGAAATTTGGTCTTGTAATTGTTGATGATTTTTCACGTTTTACATGGGTTTCATTTCTTGCACATAAAGATGAGTCCTTTCCTGCTTTTATCAAGTTTCATAATAGGGTTTCGAATGAACTCAATCTTAAACTAAAAGCAATTAGGAGTGATCATGGTACCGAGTTTGAAAATCAGCACTTTGAAAAGTTTTGTGACGAAAATGGTATCAATCACAATTTCTCGGCACCTAGGACACCCCAACAAAATGGGGTGGTAGAAAGGAAGAATCGCACACTAGCAGATATGGCTCGTACCATGTTGTGCGAATCGGATCTACCAAAGTATTTTTGGGCTGAAGCAATAAATACTTCATGTTATATCTTAAATCGTGCTTTAGTTAGATCCATCTTAAAGAAAACACCTTATGAGTTGATAAAAGGTAAGAAACCAAATATAAGTTATTTTCATGTTTTCGGTTGTCGATGATTTATTTTGAACAATGGAAAGGACAATCTCAGTAAATTTAGTGCTAAATCAGATGAGGGGATCTTCTTAGGTTACTCCTCATCTAGTAGAGCATACAGGGTCTTCAACAAGAGAACTCTCGTTGTTGAAGAATCCATTCATGTTGTTTTTGATGAAACTAATGGAGATTCTTCTAGAAAAGAAGAAGATGGTGATGTAGGTATACTTGAAGACCAAATGAAGGAACTCTCCACTCAAGACAAACAACATGAGGATGAGATCAAAGAAGATACAAATCAGCGAGATGAAGAAGATCAACCTCCATCAAGAAATCAAGATCTTCCTAAAGAATGGAGGTATGCACATGGTCATCCAAAGGATCTAATCCTTGGTGATCCTTCACAAGGTATAAGAACTAGATCCTCTTTAAGAAACACTAGTAATTATCTTGCCTTCGTTTCGCAAATAGAGCCTAAATCACTAGAAGAAGCTGAAAAAGATGATAATTGGATGAATGCTATGCAAGAGGAATTAAACCAATTCGAAAGAAATGAAGTTTGGACTCTAATGAAAAGACCCCCTAATGTTTCAATTATAGGCACCAAGTGGGTGTATAGAAATAAACTAGATGAAGATGGAATAGTAATAAGAAACAAAGCTAGGCTAGTGGCCAAAGGATATAATCAGGAGGAAGGAATAGATTTTGATGAAACTTTTGCTCCTGTTGCTAGGTTAGAGGCTATTAGACTGCTTTTAGCATATGCATGCTTCATGGATTTTAAACTCTATCAAATGGATGTAAAAAGTGCATTCTTAAATGGCTATATAATGGAGGAAGTTTATGTAGGACAACCTCCAGGTTTTGAAAATCACTTACATCCAGATTATGTGTATAAATTGCATAAAGCATTGTATGGACTTAAGCAAGCTCCTAGGGCATGGTATGAAAGATTAAGCAATTTCCTAATTGAGAACAAATTTAAGAGAGGAAATGTAGACAAAACCCTCTTTATTAAAAGAAAAGGAAATGACTTATTGCTTGTACAAATTTATGTGGATGATATAATTTTTGGTGCTACTAATGATAGTCTTTGTCAAGAGTTTGCCAAGCTTATGCAGGGAGAATTTGAAATGAGCATGATGGGTGAGCTCAACTTCTTCCTTGGGCTACAAATAAAACAATCAGAGGAAGGCATCTTCATCAGTCAGTCCAAATACATCAAGGAAATGCTGGAAAAATTCAAGATGAAGGATGCAAAGGAAATCAGCACACCCATGAGCTCAAGTTGCAAGCTTGACAAAAATGAAAAAGGTAAAAGTATAGACTGCAAATTGTACAGAGGTATGATAGGCTCTCTACTTTACCTTACTGCTAGTAGACCAGATATATTATTCAGTGTTTGTGTGTGCTAGATACCAAGCATGTCCTAAGGAATCACACTTGCAAGCTGTTAAAAGAATATTTAGATATCTAGTAGGGACATCTAATGTAGGTTTATGGTATTCTAAACAATCTGACATAAACTTAATTGCTTATTCCGATGCTGATTTTGCCGGGTGCAAACTCGACAGAAAAAGCACAAGTGGCACATGTCAACTCTTGGGTGCCAATTTGGTTTCTTGGTTTAGCAAGAAACAAAATTCAGTTGCCTTGTCCACAGCTGAGGCTGAGTACATTGCAGCTGGAAGCTGTTGTGCCCAAGTTCTTTGGATTAAGCAACAACTTGAAGACTTCGGTATCAAAATAGATAATATACCAATTAAATGTGATAATACAAGTGCAATTAACTTAACAAAAAATCCTGTCCAACACTCTAAGTCAAAGCATATAGAGATTGGGCATCATTTTATTAGGGATCATGTGCTGAAAAATGATGTGATGATTGAATATGTATGTACTGAAAATCAATTAGCTGATATCTTTACTAAGCCCCTTTGTAAAGAAAGATTCAATTTCTTAAGGAATGCCTTGAGCTTGTATGATCCTAGCAAATGAGTTGAATTTGTATTGCATTGCTTTGCTACTCAAACTAATAATCAACCTCAAGGTAAACATAAGTGAAAACATGAATTCATCTAAGCTAAATGACGAACTGTCTGACTTTCCGGAGGATGGTTACCCTCCCTTGGACTCTTCATGGAGATATTTTCAGAGCCTATTTCATAGGTATTCGAAATTTGGTCAAACACTCCTCATTTCAATATTAATAATTCAAAAATCATTATCAAATTATTATAGGATGTATCATTAAGGGGGAGGATCACAAACAAATTCACTCTAAGTTTATCAAAAAAAATCATGTTGATTAGGGTGATTAAACAAAAATTGGAAGAAGATAGAATTCAGTCTGAAATTTTTCAGTGCCGGAGACGTCTCTGGCAAATCGCAGAGACGTCCCCCTAGGGGAGACGTCTCGCCTTAGTCGCCGAGACGTCTCGGGGACCGAAGGAGGGCTTTTTAAATAGGTCGAAATCGCTCGAGCCGACTCGAGTTTTCTCCTTCATTCCCGACCAAAACGAAAAACCCTAGCCTCCATTTGCTCTCCACCTCAAATCCTAGCCTCCGTTTGCTCTACATCACAAACCCTAGCATCCATGGCACCAAAGAAGGCTAGGACGACCCGTGGAAGGCGACCTAGGGTAGCGGCCGACGGTGAGGAACGACGGAAAGAACCCTCCGCGCCGTCTCCTCCGGTTGCTCCGCCAACCACGACTATTTCCTGTGCAAATCGCACAGTCACGACAGGAAGGTACATAGATTTCTCCTTTTTAGATCATGAGGGGTTCTCTATTGGAGAGAGACTCCGAGCCCAAGGGTGGGAACACTTTTGTACCCTCAATACCTCGACCTACCCCGGCCTAGTTAGAGAACTTTTTAGCAATATGGCCTTAGGGGACCTAGGGTACACTAGATATGTCCAAGGGACATTAGTAGAAGTCAATGAAGATGTCCTATCCACTGTCTTACAAATTTCTAGGGACGGTGAGGCTCCAACCTCACATCCCCAAAGGGAGTCAGCCCTAAATTTACTTTTAGGAAGAGAGGACTGCGGCCCTCTTGATGTTGTCAATTTTCAGGACCTAAATGCAGAGATGAGACTTCTCTTAAGTATTGTCAACCGGGTCCTATTTCCTAAAACCGGTCGCTTCGATTTTGTTTCGGAGCGAGACTTAGTTATAATGCACCACATCCTACTAGGGATCCCTCTAAACCTCCATAGACTCATGCTAAATTACATTGCCCTATGTCATAGGTATTCTAGGTTTAGTATACCCTATGGCATGATCTTTACCTTAATCTTTAAACACTTCAAGGTTCCCATTCCAACAAATGAACCTGCAAAGCCCTTGAGAAACACCGACTATTACAATGAGGGCACAATGAGAAGAATGGAATTTCATAAGATAGATGGATCGTGAGTCAAGGTACCAAAGAGAAAAACCCAAATCCTAGAGCCTGAGATCCCACATCATGAGTCTGACCATCACTCTCCTCCACCTAGCCACATGGATATCCCTGATATTCCCTCCAGCTCAGCTGGACCTTCCACATCCATGCCACCACCTCCTCCAGTTAGTGGGTCCTCCTTTCTATCAGAGGATCAGATGCGCACCTTAGCATCTGCCATTTGCCAGCAGATGAGGGAGGAGATGAGATCCATGATCTCCACAGAGTTGGCCCCATCAGAGCTTCACATGAAGGGCTTCTACAAGAGATGAAGGATATTAGAAGTCAAATTGAAGCTACAACACAAGAAATAATTGGTGTGGGTGCCACCCAAACCATCAGATCATTAGAGCTCAAGGACAGCTTGAAGAGCATTTCCAAGAGTCTTAAAGAGCTAACAAAACCAGATGGCAATGTGAGCACCTTAGTTGCCCAACTCAGAGGAAGAATTGAAATGGCAACTATAGAGTTTGAGGCACTTGTGGCAGGTTTCCACAAGTCACAGGGAGATCAATTTAAGACCCTCATGGATTCCATCAACACATTCATAGATGCAGCTTGTAAGGTTTATGAACAAAATACAGCTGGTAGGGCCCATGAGCAACGTCGCCGATGATGGATATCTTGTAGGATCTTCTTTTTGTAAATCCTAGGCTATTTTTGAAACACTTTTGTATTAGAAATCAATACTTGTAATGATTTCTTCTTTTTGACTATGTACTGACTTCAAAGGTTCACAATGATACATGAATACAATCCCTTTTGAAAACTGTGTACATTGCCAACTCTATGTATGTGTTTCTATGAATGTGAATGTGCCTCTTGATGTGTCATAAGAATCTCATAACATACATTAAGTATTCAGATTTGGCACAACGTATCAAAGCATATGAAACAGGGGGAGCACAACCTGAATATCAAAGGGGGAGTAAAATGAACACTGAATATATTGAATATAGAGATAATTTGTCCCCTTCATTGTTGATGACAAAAAGGGGGAGTAGATATTGAATGTAGAGATAGTGAAAGGGGGAGCAGTTATATATATGGATATTGAATATGGAATGCAAAATTTATAATCATACTCCAAAGTTGATTTAGAAAAGATAAAATTGAAGAATATTGACCTTAAGATAATTGCCCTTCTGGAAAAGAAAGGGGGAGTCAAAGAGAATCTAGCTTTCAATTATCCTCAGCATCAATACTTCATTTTAACTTGATTCAAATTCAGTTGATATGCTAAAATCATTTAAGAACTATAAAGATCAATCTTATGCACAAGGAAAGAACTGAAAATTGAATACTTTGAGTGATGCACATTGTATCTAGTTCTAATCAAAACATTATACTTGTACATCTGATCAAATACTGTGTATATGTTTAAATCTCAAATTTTGCATATACTCAGTGTTTTGTCATCATCAAAAAGGGGGAGATTGTTGACCCCCTAATAGATTTTGATGAATACAAAATACTAGAGTAAAATTCCATTATATCTTAACAATTTAATTGAGAAATTCATGTGTCTTATTAAGAATATTGTTAAGAAATGTCTAGGCAAGTTTCCATAATTTTTATGAATTTATTGAAGAATATTTTGAGTTAAAGAAAACAGATCAGGGACAGCCGAGACGTCTCCGGATAGTTTCAGAGACGTCTCTGGCACAAACAGGAAGAACCGGCACACTTGGAGACGTCCCCGACACCTGCCGAGTCGTCCCCGCGTTAGCGGAGTCGACTCTCTCAGTAGCGGAGTCGACTCTCTCAGTGGCGGCAGAAAGGCAGTTTTCAAGAGATATGCGCGAGACGTCCCCACAGTAAGCCGAGTCGTCCCCGCAAGTAAAAAGGAGACTTCCCGAGTCGTCCCCAAGATAGCGGAGACGGCTCTCTCAGGGTTTTCCAGAGAATGGTTTTTTGGGTGATAAGGAAGCGGAGTCGACCCTGAGACAGCGGAGTCGTCCCCATGCATAAAGTGCAGACAACCCGAGACGTCCCCTGAAGGAGCGGAGTCGACTCTCTCAGGAAATACCAGAGGACATGTTCTTCGGAGATAAAGAAGCGGAGTCGTCCCCAGATCAGCGGAGTCGTCCCCATTCAAAAAGTGCAAACAAGCCGAGACGTCCCCTGAAAGTGCCGAGTCAACCCCAGACAACGGAAAAAGTAAAATCTTGTAGCCGAGACGTCTCCCGTTGAAGCGGAGACGTCCCCGGAGTGACTGGGACGCGACTGACAGCTTTTCAGGTTTGGTTTGAATTTCAAATCCTTCTTTCTTTGTCTCTAACGGCTATATTTGCTTTTTGGGCTATAAAAGGGACCTCTTAAGTGCTTCTCAACAACTCTTCACCAACCCAAAGCTAGATCATTCAAGAGAGAAGTAAGAAAGAAAAGTTCAAGGGAGTGAGTGCATTCAAGTGAAGAAATCAATTGTTTTCAAGCTTCCCAAGTGATTTCAAGCTCAATCACTCTCGTGCGCTTGGGATTCAAAGCTCACACTCAATCCTACGCGCTCCACATCGGAAGAATCAATATCTCCCATGCTTCCAACGGCAAAAGGATTCTTCCGGGTTCTATTGTTCATAATTGCAATATTTGCTTTTTAGAGCTTTTCCTTTCTTTTGTAAACTCTTTCGTTGTGGTGCTTGTTCCAGTCAAGGGACTTGGAACAAGGGAAAGGCGTCCCAAGCCTAAGTGAAATTGGGGGTTTTAGGGTTTGTTGTGAGCCCGGTGTAAAACAACGAGTTGGGTAGTAAACTCGCAAAACTACCGTACTGTAATCGTGGATTATAGTGGAAATTCCCAAAGGTGATTTGGGGAGTGGATGTAGGAGCAGTGGAAGCTCCGAACCACTATAAAACCTTGTGTTTGCGATTGACCTTTCTCATTCCTCCTTCTTTACTTTAGTGCATATATTCGTGTGTTTTATTTTTAATTAGTCAAAAGTTTTTAAAACACCCAATTCACCCCCCTCTTGGGTGACCATCTCTGGGCAACAACGCTTTAAAGCGTCGGTAAAGGGTCAGGTAATGCCGACGCTGGCGAAAAGCGGAACGAAAATGGTCCACGCCCACCTGCCCGACAGTTTCGTGACGCTTTTGGACGCGTTGGATTAGAAAGTGCTGACGCTTATAAGCGTCGGTAAAAGCTCTGGAAAGCGCCGGGAAATACTATTTCTTTTGTAGTGTGAGATACGGATCCGGAAGCAGTGGACACGGGAGAATCGCGGGAGAAAAGGATCTTTGCTGGGGGTTGAGACGCAGATGGACTATTGGGATCAATCCGGAATGTTGGAGATCCGAGAGGAGCTGGGATGCGGACGTGGGATGCTCCAACGCGTGAGATCTAGACGTGGAGGATCACTCTCGGGAGAAGCGGAAGAAGAGGGCGTTGATCATGGGTGAGGCGGAATCTGGGAGGCTCGTGGATGCTGGGTGGACTGGGAGAAGCTGAATCGTACGCAGAGATGCTCGCGGGTTGATGGGCTGCATGCGGACGCTGGGAGAAGCTAGATGGGGAGATTAGATCACGGATCCTGGGATGCGGATGGGGTCTGAAGAAGAGCTGGGCTCTGTTCTGCAGCTGCAAAGAGATGACTTTATATAAAATAATGATGAAAATTATAATAAGTGCTAAAGATAAAATATTTAATCATGCAAATGTTAACACCTATCATTTGTCATTATTTTGCTAGCATTAGGCTAAGTTAATTTATACTTAGATCGTACTTTTGTGCTCTCATCACATCCCTCAACTGGCTTATTGCTAGTCTCTAGCAATTCAAAGTAAACAATAACATGAGAGTACAAAAAGTGTTGGTTGATCTTTTGATGTTTTATTAGAACTAATTGCATAAAATTAAGATAAGTACTCACTTTCATAGGAATCACGATTGCACTTAGCACGTGCAACAAGCCGTTGAACTCTTAGGTTATCCTAGTGGACGAGTGTTGTCTCGTGAGGGTTTGCAGTGATGTTACCCACAAACATCATTCATAAAATGATAGATAATGAAACTTGTTGCCCAGAGATGGTCACCCAAGAGGGGGGTGAATTGGGTGTTTTAAAACTTTTCGCCTAATTAAAAATAAAACACACAAATATATGCACTAAAGTAAAGAAGGAGGAATGAGAAAGGTCAATCGCAAACACAAGGTTTTATAGTGGTTCGGAGCTTCCGCTGCTCCTACATCCACTCCCCAAATCACCTTTGGGAATTTCCACTATAATCCAAGATTACAGTACGGTAGTTTTGCGAGTTCACTACCTAACTCGTTGTTTTACACCGGGCTCACAACAAACCCTAACATCCCCAATTTCACTTAGGCTTGGGACGCCTTTCCCTTGTTCCAAGTCCCTTGACTGGAACAAGCACCACAATGAAAGAGTTTACACAGAAAAGAAAAGCTCTAGAAAAGCAAATATGGCAATGATGAACAATAGAACCCGGAAGAATCCTTTTGCCGTTGGAAGCGTGGAAAATGGTGATTCTTCCGATGTGGATCGCGTAGATTTGAGTGTGAGCTTTGAATGCACGAGCGGAAGAGAGTGGTTGAGCTTGAAATCACTTGGGAAGCTTGAAAGCACTTGATTTCTTCACTTGAATGCACTCACTCCCTTGAACTTCTCTCTCTTGCTTCTCTCTTAAATGATCTAGCTTTTGGGTTGGTGAAAAGTTGTTTTGAAGCACTTAAGAGCTCCCTTTTATAGCCCAAAAAGCAAATATAGCCGTTAGAGATAAAGTAAAAGAGATTTGAAATTCAAACCAAACCTGTAAAAGTTGTCAGTCGCGTCCCAGGCGTTCCGGGGACGTCTCCGCTTCAACGAGAGACGTCTCGGCTACAAGATTTTACTTTTTACGTTGTCTGGGGTCGACTCGGCACTTTACGGGGACGACTCTGCTTGTTTGCACTTTTTGAATGGGGACGACTCCGCTGTCTCGAGGTCGACTCCGCTTCTTTATCTCCGAAAAAACATGTCCTCTGGAATTCCCTGAGAGAGCCGACTCCGCTCTTTCAGGGGACGTCTCCGCTGCCTTATCACCGAAAAAATCATTCTCTGGAAAACCCTGAGAGAGCCGTCTCCGCTATCTTGGGGACGACTCGGGAAGTCTCCTTTTTACTTGTGGGGACGACTCTGCTTGCGGTGGGGACGTCTCGCGCATATCTCTTGAAAACTGCCTTTCTGCCGCCACTGAGAGAGTCGACTCCGCTACTGAGAGAGTCGACTCCGCTATCGTGGGGACGACTCGGCAGGTGCCGGGGGCGTCTCCAAGTGTGCCAGTTCTTCCTGTTTGTGCCAGAGACGTCTCTGAGACTATCAGGAGACGTCTCGGCTGTCCCTGAACTTTTTCTTTCATCTCAAAAATTTCTTCAATAAATTCATAAAAATTATGGAAACTTGCCTAAACATTTCTTAACAATATTCTTAATAAAACACATGAATTTCTCAATTAAATTGTTAAGATAAATGGAATTATACTCTAGTGTTTTGTATTCATCAAAATCCATTAGGGGGTCAACAATCTCCCCCTTTTTGATGATGACAAAACACTGAGTATATGCAAAATTCGAAATTTAAACATATACACAGTATTTGCTCAGATGTACAGGTATAAAGATAATTGAAAGCTAAGTTCTTTTTGACTCCCCCTTTCTTTTCCAGAAGGGCAATTATCTTAAAGCCAATATTCTTCAATTTTATCTCTTCTAATTCAACTTTTAAGCATGAATTTTGTATTTTGCATTCCAATGTATCCATATTGGTTCTACTCCCCTTATCCATATTGGTTCTATGGTTCTACTCCCCCTTTTTGTCATCAACAATGAAGGGGACAAATTATTTGTAGGTGCTTAAAGCATACTTCCTAGTAAGATTCAGCATATTTCCATGAACGACTCAAGAATATTCAAGTTGTGCTCCCCCTGTCCAAGTCATTTCTATTAATGAATTCAGTCATTCATATCATTCCCCCTTTGTTTTGGAATTCATTTCAGACTCATCTTTTTGTTTAGTATAGTTATCACAAGATGTGCTCCCTCTGTTTTATATGCATTGTTTCTTTGTATCAAATTTGAACACTCAAGGTATGTGATAAGATTTTTATGGCACATTACAAACTCACATACACAATCACATACACAGAGTTAGAAATGTACACAGGGTTTCAAAAGAGATTGTTTGTCATTCATATGTCATTGTAAACCTTTGAAGTCAGTACATAGTCAAAAGAAGAAATCATTACAAGTATTGATTTCTAATACAAAACGTGTTTCAAAATAGCCTAGGGTTTACAAAAAGAAGATTCCTAGATGTTTACAAAGCGTCCCTTATCGGCGACGTTGCTCATAAATCCTACAAGCTGCATCTATAAAAGCATTGATTGAATCCATTAGGGTCTTAAATTGATCTCCCTGTGACTTGTGGAAGGCTGCCACAAGTGCTTCAAATTCTTCAGTTGCCATTTCAATCCTCCCTCTAAGTTGGGCAACTAAAGTGCCCACATTGCCTCCTGGGCTTGTCAACTCTTTGAGGCTCTTGGAAATGGTCTTCAAGCTGTCCTTGAGCTCTATTGATCTGAATTTTTGGGAGGCATCCACACCAATTATTTCATGTGTTGTGGCTTCAATTTGACTTCTAATGTCCTTCAGCTCTTGTAGAAGCACTTCATGTGAAGCTCTGAAGGGGGCCAACTCTGTAGAGATCATGGATCTCATCTCCTCCCTCATTTGTTGGCAAATGGCAGATGCTAGGGTGCGCATCTGATCTTCTGAAAGAAAGGAGGGCCCGCTAACTGGAGGAGGTGGTGGCATGGATGTGGAAGGTCCAGCTGAGCTGGAGGGTATATCAGGGATATCCAAGTGGCTAGGTGGAGGAGAGTGATGGTCAGACTCATGATGTGGGTTCTCGGGCTCTAGGATTTGGGCTTTTCTCTTTGGTACCTTCACCCACGACCCATCTATCTTATGAAATTCCATTCTTCTCATTGTGCCCTCATTATAATAGTCGGTGTTTCTCAAGGGCTTTGCAGGTTCATTTGTTGGAATGGGAACTTTGAAGTGTTTGAAAACTAAGGTAAAGATCATGCCGTAGGGTAAACTAAACCTAGAATACCTATGACATAGGGCAATGTAGTTTAGCATAAGTCTAGGGAGGTTTAGGGGTATCCCTAGTAGGATATGGTGCATTATAACTAAATCTCGCTCCGAAACAAAATCGAAGCGACCGGTTTTGGGAAATAGGACCCGGTTGACAATACTTAAAAGAAGTCTCATCTCTGTATTTAGGTCCTGGGAATTGACAACATCAAGAGGGCCGCAGTCCTCTCTTCCTAAAAGTAGATTTAGGGCTGATTCCCTTTGGGAATGTGAGGTTGGAGCCTCACCGTCCTTAGGGATTTGTAAGACAGTGGATAGGACATCTTCATTGACTTCTACTAATGTCCCCCGGACATATGCAGTGTACCCTTGGTCCCCTAAGGCCATATTGCTAAAAAGTTCTCTAACTAGGCCGGGGTAGGTCGAGGTATTTAGGGTACAAAGGTGCTCCCACCCTTGGGCTCGGAGTCTCTCTTCAATAGAGAACCCCTCATGATCTAAAAATGAGAAATCTATGTACCTTCCGGTCGTGACTGTGCGATTTGCACAGGAAATAGTCGTGGTTGGCGGAGCAACCGGAGGAGACGGCGGGGAATGTTCTTCCCTCCGTTCCTCATCATCGGCCGCTGCCCTAGGTCGCCTTCCACGGGTTGTCCTAGCTCTTTTGGGTGCCATGATTGGAAATCCTAAGAAAAAGTGGAGAAGGAGGCTAGGGTTTGTGATGGAGAACAAATGGAGGCTAGGGTTTTCGTTTTTGGTCGGAGATGAGAGAAGATAGCTCGGGTCGGCTCGAGCTGTTTCACTTATTTTAAAAACCCTAGTTCGGTCCCCGAGATGTCTCCGCGACTAAGGCGAGACGTCTCGCCTGGGGGGACATCTCTGCGACTTGCCAGAGACGTCTCCGGCACTGAAAAATTTCAGACTGAATTTTATCTTTTCCCAAATTTTTATTTAATCACCCTAAACAACATGATTTCTTTTGATAAACACAGAGTGAATTTGTTTGTGATCCTCCCCATTAATAATACACCCTATAATAATTTGGTTATGATTTTTGAATTATTAATATTGAAATGAGGAATGTTTGACCAAATTTCGAATACCTATGATATAGGCTCTGAAAATATCTCTATGAAGAGTCCAAGGGAGGGTAACCATCCTCCGGAAAGTCAAACAGTTCGTCATTTAGATTAGATGGATTCATGCTTTCACTTATATTGACCTTGAGATGGATTACTAGTTTGAGTAGCAAAGCAATGCAATACAAATTCAATTCATTTGCTAGGATCATACAAGCTTAAAGCATTCCTCAAGAAATTGAATCTATCTTTACAAAGGGGCTTTGTAAAGATATCAGCCAATTGATTTTCAGTACATACATATTCAATCATCACATCATTTTTCAGCACATGATCCCTAATAAAGTGATGCCTAATCTCTATATGCTTTGACTTAGAGTGTTGGACAGGATTTTTTGTTAAATTAATTGCACTTGTATTATCACATTTAATTGGTATATTATCCATTTTGATACCGAAATCTTCAAGTTGTTGCTTAATCCAAAGAACTTGGGCACAACAGCTTCCAGCTGCAATGTACTCAGCCTCAGCTGTGGACAAGGCAACTGAATTTTGTTTCTTGCTAAACCAAGAAACCAAATTGGCACCCAAGAATTGACATGTGCCACTTGTGCTTTTTCTGTCGAGTTTGCACCCGGCAAAATCAGCATCGGAATAAGCAATTAAATTTATGTCAGATTGTTTAGAATACCATAAGCCTACATTAGATGTCCCTACTAGATATCTAAAAATTCTCTTAACAGCTTGCAAGTGTGATTCCTTAGGACATACTTGGTATCTAGCACACATACAAACACTGAATAATATATCTGGTCTACTAGCAGTAAGGTAAAGTAGAGAGCCTATCATACCTCTGTACAATTTGCAGTCTATACTTTTACCTTTTTCATCTTTGTCAAGCTTGCAACTTGAGCCCATGGGTGTGCTGATTTCCTTTGCATCCTTCATCTTGAATTTTTCCAACATTTCCTTGATGTATTTGGACTGACTGATGAAGATGCCCTCCTCTGATTGTTTTATCTGTAGCCCAAGGAAGAAGTTGAGCTCACCCATCATGCTCATTTCAAATTCTCCCTGCATAAGCTTGGCAAACTCTTGACAAAGACTATCATTAGTAGCACCAAAAATTATATCATCCACATAAATTTGTACAAGCAATAAGTCATTTCCTTTTCTTTTAATAAAGAGGGTTTTGTCTACATTTCCTCTCTTAAATTTGTTTTCAATTAGGAAATTACTTAATCTTTCATACCATGCCCTAGGGGCTTGCTTAAGGCCATACAATGTTTTATGCAATTTATACACATAATCTGGATGTAAGTGATTTTCAAAACCTGGAGGTTGTCCTACATAAACTTCCTCCATTATATAGCCGTTTAAAAATGCACTTTTTACATCCATTTGATAGAGTTTAAAATCCATGAAGCATGCATATGCCAAAAGTAATCTAATAGCTTCTAATCTAGCAACAGGAGCAAAAGTTTCATCAAAGTCTATTCCTTCCTCCTGATTATATCCTTTGGCCACTAGCCTGGCTTTGTTTCTTATTACTATCCCATCTTCATCTAGTTTATTTCTATATACCCATTTGGTGCCTATAATTGAAACATTAGGGGGTCTTTTCATTAGAGTCCAAACTTTATTTCTTTCAAATTGATTTAATTCCTCTTGCATAGCATTCATCCAATTATCATCTTTTTCAGCTTCTTCTAGTGATTTAGGCTCTATTTGTGAAACGAAAGCGAGATAATTACTAGTATTTCTTAGAGAGGATCTAGTTCTTATACCTTGTGAAGGATCACCAAGGATTAGATCCTTTGGATGACCATGTGCATACCTCCATTCCTTAGGAAGATCTTGAATTCTTGATGGAGGTTGATCTTCTTCACCTTGCTGATTTGTATCTTCTCTGATCTCATCCTCATGTTGTTTGTCTTGTATGAAGAATTCCTTCATTCGGTCTTCAAGTATACCTGCATCACCATCTTCTTCTTTTCTAGAAGAATCTCCATTAGCTTCATCAAAAACAACATGAATGGATTCTTCAACAACAAGAGTTCTCTTGTTGAAGACCCTGTATGCTCTACTAGATGAGGAATAACCTAAGAAGATCCCCTCATCTGATTTAGCACTAAATTTGCTTAGATTGTCCTTTCCATTATTTAAAACAAAGCATCGACAACCGAAAACATGAAAATAGCTTATATTTGGTTTCTTACCTTTTATTAACTCATAAGGTGTTTTCTTCAAGATGGATCTAACTAATGCACGGTTCAAAATGTGACATGCAGTATTTATTGCTTCAGCCCAGAAATATTTTGGTAGATCCGATTCGCACAACATGGTACGAGCCATATCTGCTAGTGTGCGATTCTTCCTCTCTACCACCCCATTTTGTTGGGGTGTTCTAGGTGCCGAGAAATTGTGATTGATACCATTTTCGTTACAAAACTTTTCAAAGTGCTGATTTTCAAACTCGGTACCATGATCACTCCTAATTGCTTTTAATTTAAGATTGAGTTCATTCGAAACTCTATTATGAAACTTGATAAAAGCGAGAAAGGACTCATCTTTATGTGCAAGAAATGAAACCCATGTAAAACTGAAAAATCATCAATAATTACAAGACCAAATTTCTTACCCCCTAGACTAGCAGTTCTAGTGGGTCCAAACAAGTCCATGTGAATTAGTTCCAAGGGTTTTGTTGTTGAGACTATGTTCTTAGACTTGAAAGAATTTCTTGTTTGTTTCCCTAATTGACATGCAGCACAAATTTTATTCTTTTCAAAGTCTATTTTTGGTAGTCCTTTAACTAGATCCTTTGTAATTAATTTAGAGATTAAATCCATGCTAGCATGCCCTAACCTATGATGCCATAACCAACTAGTCTCATTGACTTTGGGATTCATGGCTACAAGACATTGGCCATCCTTCATGGTGAGATCATCAAGATCTACCATGTAAACATTTCCATGCCTATGTCCTGTGAGTATGATCTCATTATCAATTGGACTACTAATTATGCATAGTGATGATTCAAATGATACTTTAAATCCCTTGTCACAAAATTGACTTATACTTAATAAATTATGTTTTAGTCCATTAACTAACAATACATTATCAATGAATGAGGAGGGTGATATGGAGATTTTACCAACACCAATGATTCGGCCTTTAGCATTGTCTCCAAATGTGACTACTCCTCCTTCTTTTGATTCCAAGGTGACGAAGAGACTCTTGTCACCGGTCATATGCCTTGAGCAGCCACTGTGAAGATACCACATTCTCTTTTTATTTCCGGCTGCAAGGCATACCTGCAAAATGATCACGTGAAGCTCTTAGGTACCCAAGTTTTCTTGGGTCCTTCGTGGTTAGTGTAGTTGGTTCCCTTAGGCACCCATACTTTAGTTATGTTTTTAGCTTTCACAAATGTACTCTTGTTAGTTTGGATCTTTCTTTGAATACAAGAGTAGGCTTTATGTCCATTCTTTCCACAATGAAAGCATGTAGGTTTTTCAGTTTTTACATCTTTTGCTTTTACAAAGAAATTCTTTAGATACTTTTGTTGCTTGTTAGTTTTATATCCTAATCCGGCTTTATTAAAAACAGCTCTTTGATTTGAAAGAATAAGATTTAATTTTTCAGAGCTTTGTGTAAATTTTTCAACAATTGGTTTGTACTTATGTACCTCATTCTTAAGATTCAAATTTTCTTTGACTAGTTCTTCCTTATCCTTTTTAAGAGATTCAACATTTTGTGCAAGTGAGGTATTATTATCGAGTAGGGATTTTACTTTTAGATTTAATTCCTTAATTACTGTTTTTGCCTTTTCATTTTCAATGGTAAGTTTTGAATTTTTGATTTCTAGGTTAGTAGTGTTAATATTTTTAACGTTCTCCTTTTCAATTAATAGGTTTTCAATATCTTCCTTCAGTTTTTGATTGGAGGCTTTTAATTCTTTATTTTTTGCTCCTAACATACTACAATCACCCATAAGTTCTTGAAAAGCTTCATACAATTCTTCTAAAGTAAAATTTATGGTTGGGTTTTGACATACCTCATCGTCTTCGAACGCCATGAAGCACAAATTGGCGGTCTCTTCCTTCTCTTCCTCGGAGGATGATGTGTCACTATCATCCCATGTTGCCTTCAATGCCTTCTTCTTCTTCTTTCCAAAATACTTCTTTTGTTGAGGACATTCGGAACGAATGTGTCCCGGTCTCTTGCAATCATAGCATATGATTGGGTCTCTTTCTTTTTCCTTTTCTTTTTCCCAATCATTTCTCCCTCCAAATTTCTTTCTTGGGAAGGGTTTCTTTCTTCTCATGAATTTCTTAAACTTCCTTACTATCAAACCCAAGTCCTCATCTTGGCTTTCTTCTTCACTCTCACTACTCTCTTCTTCACACACACTTGAGGTAGCCTTGAGTGCGATTGTCTTTTTCTTCGGCAACTCTTCTTCATGTTGCTTCATCGTGAGCTCATGCGTCATCAATGACCCCAAAAGTTGTTCTAGCCCCAAGGTGTTGAGGTCTTTGGCTTCTACGATCGCCGTGACCTTTGCTTCCCATGCTTTTGGCAAAGACCTGAGAATTTTACTCACAAGTTCCGGGTTAGTGTAAGATTTACCCAAGCTCTTTAGACCATTAATAATATCGGTAAAGCGTGTAAACATGCATGTAATAGTTTCATTAGGTTCCATCTTAAACAATTCATATTTATGAACTAGAATGTTCACTTTGGACTCTTTGACTTGATTTGTACCCTCGTGGGTAACTTCAAGCCTATCCCATATTTCCTTAGCGGAACTACATGTGGAGACTCTATTAAACTCATTTACATCTAAAGAACAAAATAATGAGTTCATGGCTCTCGAATTGAGTTGAGCCATCCTATCATCATTCTCATCCCAATCCTCCTCAGGTTTGGGAACTCGAATGCCATTAACCACGTGTGATGGTTCTTGTGGTCCCTTGACTATAACCCTCCACAAGGCATAGTCTTGTGCTTGAATGAAAATTCTCATTCTAGTCTTCCAATAGGTATAATGTCACGCCCCCGGCCCGAGATCGCGAGCCGGGGGTCGCGCCAACCGCCGCACACCCGTAGGGAACTCTCCCCACGAGCATGCAAGGCATCTTAACCAAACATCTCAGTTATATAAATAAAATAATTCAGCTGAAATAAATGCAATCTTATTCCATTGACTGACACAAATTATATAGTCTCACAGTTCTAAATACGCAGCGGAACAATAAATATAAAACATCAATTTAAATAAAGCCTAATCTAGGATAACTTGTGCTTCAGTTCTTCTAGTCGCTCTCCCATTTTAAATCCCCAATAGACTAGTTCTCGAAATCTGTAAAACAACAAGAGATGGTATAATGAGCTAGACAGCCCAGTAAGTAATAAACACCTTAACTAGTCAATTCATATAATAACATAAAATATAAATACAAATTACGATGAATCAACATAATAACATAATCAATTCCTTTTCAAGCACAAATTCATTGAAATCCGTATCTTTCAAAGATCCACATACATAATCATAAATCTGATTCGAAACAAATCACATTCATCTCATCAGCCTTTAGCTACGACCACACTTATACCCTGTGGCTAGGCCAGAAACAGAACCGCACTTATACCCTGCGGAGTGGGCCAGAATACCGCACTTATACTCTGCGGAGTGGGCCAGAATACCACACTTATACCCTGTGGTGGGGCCAGAATTGCCAATGCATAACCCCCTATTGGCAGGGTCCAGAACATAGCCAGGCTGAGAGTTCTAAATCTGATGCACATCAAAATTCTTTTGTAACATAATAGATATATCATAATCCGATCTAAATATGCATATACGATGCAAGAACAGTAATATAACAATAGTCCGAAAAAATATCATTCCAGTTCACATATCCATTTTTCATTCAAAGCATCATCTCGTAAAATTCATAAATCACATATAATATTCATTAACAATTTATTCGATGCAAAAATAATATTATATAAATGAAGTCTAGAGAAGGCAGATCATTACTTACATCGAACGTGATCCACAACAAATCCAATTAATCTCACAAATCCCTCGCAGAACCTAATATCCAAAAATCATATTTTTCTTTTAAAATTCATCACAATATATATAAAACTTAAATTTTAACATTCTCCCAGGGCCGACCCTGCAGAAGTGTCTAGCCCCCTCCGGGTTCGGGTTCGGGTTCATACCCATAAACCATCCTCTCCCTTTATTTATTTAATTATTTTTTTTTCTTTTCTTTTTCTTGCTTTTTCTTTTCTTTTCTTTTCTTTTCTTTTTCTTTTCTTTTCTTTCCTTCCCTTCCCTTTTCTTTTTTTTTTTTCTTTTTTTCTCTTCTCCAGAACCTTCTCCCGACTTCTTTCTTCCTTCCCCTCTTTCTTTCTTCTTTCTATTTTTTTTTTCTTCCTCCTCCTCCTCTTCTCCCGACTTCTTCTCCTCCCCCCTTTCTTTCTTCTTCTTCTTCTCCCGCAAAGGGAGGTCGGCGAGCTCGAGAGACGTCAAGACGAGGCCGGCGGCGCCCGCGGCGGCCGGCTCTCTCCTTCCCACGGAGGAGGTATGCGCACGGGAGAAGAGGAAAAGCCCACAGCAGTCGGCCTTCTCCTTCTTCCCTCTCTTCTCCTTTCTTTCTTTCTTTCTTTCTCTCTTTCTCCTTCCACTATTCCTTCTCTGTTTTCACTGAACAGAGAAGAGGAACAAGGGAAGGTGGTGCTCACCGGTCCTCAAGGTGGCCGCCACTGAGGGCCGGCGACGCCTGTGGCCGAAGGCATGCCGACTGCCACAGGTGCCTTCCCCTCCTTTTCCTTCTCTCTTCTTCTTCTTCTTTTTCTTCTTTTATCAAATGGTATAACAAAGCGGTGAAGCTAGAATCCTTACCTCAGCCCCGGCGAAGATCCGGCGGCTCTCTTCCGGCGGCAAACAGAGGAAGAATATCACCCGAAAAAGAAATCCGGCACCGACGGCTCCCTCCCTCTCTCTCTCCCTCTCTCTCCCTCTTGGGCGGCTGCACAAGGAAGAAGAGAGGACTCGGGTGGCCTCAAAGAGAAGGAGAAGAAGCCCTAAAAACAGGGCTTCCTCCTTCTTCGGGATGGATCCTTCCATCCTGGTGCCTCACGTGCAACGCACGTGAGGCCGAAACCTGGGACTGGGCCGGTCAAATGGACCGGGCCCAGTTCCGGGGTCTCACATCCTTCCTCCCTTAAAAGAAATTTCGTCCACGAAATTTTCGTACATGCAATTCAAGAGTAGAAAATACTTCTTTCAAATCAAGTCATAACAGTCTTCAAATCAAAGTCGTCTTGTCTGACCAATGTCAAATAATTCCATTCACCACACTTCCTCTGCACACACTGGTTTAAACCTCAACATACCCATGTCAAGTCTAGATTTTTTTTTTTTTTCTAGAATTACTTGCTTATTGGTACATTCATTATTATGTCTTAATCCGTGTGAACACTTTCGAAATTTAAAAGTTCATATTCTTCTTTTGACAACTAATCAAAAATGTTATGTAACTATTTAATCTTTTCTAGTAGTATAATGAGTTATCTAACAAAGAGTAGTGGGTATGGTTAGACAATAAATAGAAATAAATATTGGGACTAGATTAATACCTGTCGTCAACACATCAGAAACCAGAATGGTTGTTACAATCATCATAAACTAACGTCCCAATGTCCCTAGTGTCTACCCACCTACACTCATGTCATGTCAGATTTTCTTATTTCATAATTTATCCAATTATGCTCTGATACCATAAAAGTTGTCACGCCCCCGGCCCGAGATCGCGAGCCGGGGGTCGCGCCAACCGCCGCACACCCGTAGGGAACTCTCCCCACGAGCATGCAAGGCATCTTAACCAAACATCTCAGTTATATAAATAAAATAATTCAGCTGAAATAAATGCAATCTTATTCCATTGACTGACACAAATTATATAGTCTCACAGTTCTAAATACGCAGCGGAACAATAAATATAAAACATCAATTTAAATAAAGCATAATCTAGGATAACTTGTGCTTCAGTTCTTCTAGTCGCTCTCCCATTTTAAATCCCCAATAGACTAGTTCTCGAAATCTGTAAAACAACAAGAGATGGTATAATGAGCTAGACAGCCCAGTAAGTAATAAACACCTTAACTAGTCAATTCATATAATAACATAAAATATAAATACAAATTACGATGAATCAACATAATAACATAATCAATTCCTTTTCAAGCACAAATTCATTGAAATCCGTATCTTTCAAAGATCCACATACATAATCATAAATCTGATTCGAAACAAATCACATTCATCTCATCAGCCTTTAGCTACGACCACACTTATACCCTGTGGCTAGGCCAGAAACAGAACCGCACTTATACCCTGCGGAGTGGGCCAGAATACCGCACTTATACCCTGCGGAGTGGGCCAGAATACCACACTTATACCCTGTGGTGGGGCCAGAATTGCCAATGCATAACCCCCTATTGGCAGGGTCCAGAACATAGCCAGGCTGAGAGTTCTAAATCTGATGCACATCAAAATTCTTTTGTAACATAATAGATATATCATAATCCGATCTAAATATGCATATACGATGCAAGAACAGTAATATAACAATAGTCCGAAAAAATATCATTCCAGTTCACATATCCATTTTTCATTCAAAGCATCATCTCGTAAAATTCATAAATCACATATAATATTCATTAACAATTTATTCGATGCAAAAATAATATTATATAAATGAAGAGTCTAGAGAAGGCAGATCATTACTTACATCGAACGTGATCCACAACAACTCCAATTAATCTCACAAATCCCTCGCAGAACCTAATATCCAAAAATCATATTTTTCTTTTAAAATTCATCACAATATATATAAAACTTAAATTTTAACATTCTCCCAAGGCCGACCCTGCAGAAGTGTCTAGCCCCCTCCGGGTTCGGGTTCGGGTTCATACCCATAAACCATCCTCTCCCTTTATTTATTTAATTATTTTTTTTTCTTTTCTTTTTCTTGCTTTTTCTTTTCTTTTCTTTTCTTTTCTTTTTCTTTTCTTTTCTTTCCTTCCCTTCCCTTTTCTTTTTTTTTTTTCTTTTCTTCTCTTCTCCAGAACCTTCTCCCGACTTCTTTCTTCCTTCCCCTCTTTCTTTCTTCTTTCTATTTTTTTTTTCTTCCTCCTCCTCCTCTTCTCCCGACTTCTTCTCCTCCCCCCTTTCTTTCTTCTTCTTCTTCTCCCGCAAAGGGAGGTCGGCGAGCTCGAGAGACGTCAAGACGAGGCCGGCGGCGCCCGCGGCGGCCGGCTCTCTCCTTCCCACGGAGGAGGTATGCGCACGGGAGAAGAGGAAAAGCCCACAGCAGTCGGCCTTCTCCTTCTTCCCTCTCTTCTCCTTTCTTTCTTTCTTTCTTTCTCTCTTTCTCCTTCCACTATTCCTTCTCTGTTTTCACTGAACAGAGAAGAGGAACAAGGGAAGGTGGTGCTCACCGGTCCTCAAGGTGGCCGCCACTGAGGGCCGGCGACGCCTGTGGCCGAAGGCATGCCGACTGCCACAGGTGCCTTCCCCTCCTTTTCCTTCTCTCTTCTTCTTCTTCTTTTTCTTCTTTTATCAAATGGTATAACAAAGCGGTGAAGCTAGAATCCTTACCTCAGCCCCGGCGAAGATCCGGCGGCTCTCTTCCGGCGGCAAACAGAGGAAGAATATCACCCGAAAAAGAAATCCGGCACCGACGGCTCCCTCCCTCTCTCTCTCCCTCTCTCTCCCTCTTGGGCGGCTGCACAAGGAAGAAGAGAGGACTCGGGTGGCCTCAAAGAGAAGGAGAAGAAGCCCTAAAAACAGGGCTTCCTCCTTCTTCGGGATGGATCCTTCCATCCTGGTGCCTCACGTGCAACGCACGTGAGGCCGAAACCTGGGACTGGGCCGGTCAAATGGACCGGGCCCAGTTCCGGGGTCTCACATATAATTTGTCCCATTGAAGAGTGGAGGTCTATTGGTTGCTTGCCCCTAGGCAGGAACATTGTTAAAGGGTGTTGCCATCTAGATCTTTGGCTAAGACGGTTAGGTCTTTCAAGAAATACACAGAGCACCTGCTCTGATACCACTTGTTGCCCAGAGATGGTCACCCAAGAGGGGGGTGAATTGGGTGTTTTAAAACTTTTCGCCTAATTAAAAATAAAACACACAAATATATGCACTAAAGTAAAGAAGGAGGAATGAGAAAGGTCAATCGCAAACATAAGGTTTTATAGTGGTTCGGAGCTTCCACTGCTCCTACATCCACTCCCCAAATCACCTTTGGGAATTTTCACTATAATCCAAGATTACAGTACGGTAGTTTTGCGAGTTCACTACCTAACTCGTTGTTTTACACCGGGCTCACAACAAACCCTAACACCCCCAATTTCACTTAGGCTTGGGACGCCTTTCCCTTGTTCCAAGTCCCTTGACTGGAACAAGTACCACAATGAAAGAGTTTACACAGAAAAGAAAAGCTCTAGAAAAGCAAATATGGCAATGATGAACAATAGAACCCGGAAGAATCCTTTTGCCGTTGGAAGCGTGGGAAATGGTGATTCTTCCGATGTGGATCGCGTAGATTTGAGTGTGAGCTTTGAATGCACGAGCGGAAGAGAGTGGTTGAGCTTGAAATCACTTGGGAAGCTTGAAAGCACTTGATTTCTTCACTTGAATGCACTCACTCCCTTGAACTTCTCTCTCTTGCTTCTCTCTTAAATGATCTAGCTTTTGGGTTGGTGAAAAGTTGTTTTGAAGCACTTAAGAGCTCCCTTTTATAGCCCAAAAAGTAAATATAGCCGTTAGAGATAAAGTAAAAGAGATTTGAAATTCAAACCAAACCTGTAAAAGTTGTCAGTCGCGTCCCAGGCGTTCCGGGGACGTCTCCGCTTCAACGAGAGACGTCTCGGCTACAAGATTTTACTTTTTACGTTGTCTGGGGTCGACTCGGCACTTTACGGGGACGACTCTGCTTGTTTGCACTTTTTAAATGGGGACGACTCCGCTGTCTCGGGGTCGACTCCGCTTCTTTATCTCCGAAAAAACATGTCCTCTGGAATTCCCTGAGAGAGCCGACTCCGCTCTTTCAGGGGACGTCTCCGCTGCCTTATCACCGAAAAAATCATTCTCTGGAAAACCCTGAGAGAGCCGTCTCCGCTATCTTGGGGACGACTCGGGAAGTCTCCTTTTTACTTGTGGGGACAACTCTGCTTGCGGTGGGGACGTCTCGCGCATATCTCTTGAAAACTGCCTTTCTGCCGCCACTGAGAGAGTCGACTCCGCTACTGAGAGAGTCGACTCCGCTATCGTGGGGACGACTCGACAGGTGCCGGGGACGTCTCCAAGTGTGCCAGTTCTTCCTGTTTGTGCCAGAGACATCTCTGAGACTATCAGGAGACGTCTCGGCTGTCCCTGAACTTTTTCTTTCATCTCAAAAAATTCTTCAATAAATTCATAAAAATTATGGGAACTTGCCTAGACATTTCTTAACAATATTCTTAATAAAATACATGAATTTCTCAATTAAATTGTTAAGATAAATGGAATTATACTCTAGTGTTTTGTATTCATCAAAATCCATTAGAGGGTCAACAAAATCTAAGTCAATACACACGTGATATATATTTTTCTCAAGCATGGCAACTATCAAAGCAAAGAGGATACTAAAGTGCAGTATGCATAAACATAATGACTTTCTTAGAGCACTAATACCTCCACTACAATATGGTACCGCTTGAATTTTAGGTGCACTACTCAAGTTCATAAGTGTTTACTACAGTTTATTAGAGCCTGATCCATCAAATTTTCAGAATATCTCATGTTGTCTAAATTTGTCAAGAATGGTTCGCATATAAAGGAGTTATCAATCCCAACTAAACATCCAAAGTACAAAGAGTTCCAAATTAATGGAGTCAAACCAGCCATTACCACATGTCACTGGGTTCAGTCCGACCAACCCTATTCATGCTTATTTTTATTTTTAAACGCATATGACGATTACAATTATCCAACCCCCTTAGGCTCTAGTAAGGTCCATATAGCGAGTTTTTGGCTAATGACTCCTGATCCAATCGGCTCAAGGCATTAGGTGAAACACCCCTCGGGCTTAATTACTCGAACCAGACTACGCCACGAGGTCAGACTTGTCATCTCTTTTTTCTATTATTACTATTATTATTATTATTTATATTTTTTTTATTTTTTTATGCAATAAAAAGAGAAGGTAAACTGAACCATATAACGTGACTGCATCGTGACTATAGGTCAACCAAGGTCGGAACATAAGGCACTTAGGTGATCTAGCCGGGGTATTCAACCTCTATCTTTATGTGAAAACTAAATCATGAACCTTATAGTATGGACAAGGATACTCGTACTTCTTTTACAGATACGGCTTAATAAAAATGCATTAAACAAATGTGAACTCTTGAGGCCTTCTTATAATCATTAAGTACATGTGCGGAGATCTAATAATAGGTCTCTGATCAGTCATAGTATGCATGTGTTCCTTGCCTTAATAGTTGCACAAACTCAATATGAAAATATATGTGCATTTGCTCAGAAAAGAAAGTAATAGAATAAATCAAATGTAAAAACGAAATCTCACTCTTTTTTTTATGGTTTTTTTGTGCAAAATATTTTCTTCCCCCCAACTTAAACATTGCATTATCCTCAATGTAAAAGATGTAAGAAAACTATATATGAGAGACAATAAAGAAAATAATATTGGAGAGAAGAGGAATACCTTGAGCTGTTGATATCCAGAAAAAATGACCTACAAAATAAGAAGAAAACTAGAAATAAAAGAAAAAAATAATTCTAACTAATATACACATACATTTGCCATCATGCTTAGTCATAAGAAGGCTCCCCAACGAAAAGGAGTCCTCTTCATCTGCAAAATTCTCAAGAAAAGGTTTTAATCTGTGTCCATTTACCTTAAAAATTTTGCCATCCTGTGGATTCTCAATCTCAACTGCCCCGTGTGGAAAAATAGTTTTTACAATGAAAGGACCTATCCATCTTGATCGTAACTTTTCAGGAAATAGATGTAAGCGAGAGTCAAACAAGGAACTTTTTGTGAAGGTTCAAAAGATTTTCTTAGAATCGATTTATCGTGCCTAATTTTCATTCGTTCTTTGCAAAGTTTAGCATTGTCATATGCATCCCGATGAATTTCATTCAACTCACTTAATTGTAATTTTCTAGCTAAACCAGGATCTTGCAATTCAAAGTTTAATTTTTTAATGGCCCAATACGATTTATGCTCTATTTCAACAGGTAGATGACATGCTTTTCCATAGACTAGCCGATACAGGGACATACCAAGAATAGTTTTATAAGCAGTACGGTAAGCCCATAATGCGTCAGAAAGTTTTAAAGACCAGTCTTTATGTGATGGATTCACCGTTTTCTCTAAAATTCGTTTAATCTTTCGATTGGCTAACTCTACTTGGCCACTAGTCTGCAGGTGATAAGGGGTTGCAATTCTATGGGTGATGCCATACTTTCGTAATAGGATCTCAAAAGACTTATTACAGAAATGTTTTTCCCCATCACTAATTATAACCTTGGGCATCGCAAACCTATAAAATATGTTTTCTTTAAGAAATTTTAAAACTGGTTTGTGGTCATTTATTCGACAAGACATAGCTTCTACCCATTTGGACACATACTCAACACAAACTAAAATGTACTCATATCCAAAAGATGGCGAAAACGGACCCATGAAATCAATGCCCTATATGTCAAAAATTTCAATAGCAGTAATGGGCTGAGGAGGCATCATTTGCCTACGAGTTAGACTTCCAACACGTTGACATTGGTCACATGTCCTACAGAACTCGTGGGCATCTTTAAATAGTGTAGGCCAATAAAAACCACATTGCAACACCTTAGCTGCCATTTTCTTAGATGCAAAATGTCCTCCGCAAACACTGGCATGACAAAAAGAGAGTACACTTTGCATCTCATGATCCGGTATGCATCTTCTAAAGATTTGATCATTGCAATACTTGAACAAATAGGGGGCATCATAATAATAACTCCCTACTTCATGCAAGAAATTATTCTTATCATTCGATCCCCAATGTTTCAGAATCCGGTTCGTGACAAGAAAGTTTACAATGTCAGCATACCATGGCATAGTAGAAAGTGCAAACAACTGCTCTTCGGGGAATGAGTTCTTGATGAAAAACTGGGGCACTGAATCATTAAAAACTAGCCGTGATAAATGGCCAGCAACCACATTCTCTACTCCCTTTTTATATTCTTGGAGTAGAAGTATCTATCATATTAAGCGTGGTTTGGCCTCTTTCTTATCCAGCAAATATTTTAACGTTGCGTGGTCCGTGAAGATAACAATAGGAGCACCAAGGATATAAGAGCAAAATTTGTCTAATGCAAATACTACTGCAAGCAATTTCTTCTCGGTGGTGGTGTTATTCATTTGAGCATCGTTTAAAGTTTTGCTTGCATAGTAAATGACATATGGCTTATTATCCTTGCGTTGTCCTAGGACAGCTCCTATCGCATAGTCGCTAGTATCGCACATGATCTCAAAAGGTAATGACCAATCGGGTGGTCGCACGATGGGTGCAGTGCTAAGCATAGACTTTAACTTTTCGAATGCCTCTTGACAGGTTTCAGTCCAATTGAACGGTGTATCAAGGGATAAGAGGTTACATAATGGTCGAGCTATGACACTAAAGTCCTTGATGAACCTCCTATAAAATCCGGCATGACCCAAAAATGATCTAACATCTCTAACCATCTTGGGTGCAGGTAGCTTGGCGATTAAGTCAATCTTAGCTCTATCAACTTCCATGCCCTTCGATGAAACAATATGTCCTAGGACAATTTTCTTTGGCACCATGAAGTGGCATTTCTCCCAATTCAGTATCAAATTCTTTTCCATACATCGAGCTAAGACTGCTTGTAAATGTGACAGGCAATCATTAAATGAGTCGCCAAAAATAGAGGAATCAGCCATAAACACTTCTAAAAATTTCTCGTTCATATCTTCAAAAATACTGAGCATGCATCTTTGGAATATCGTAGGTGCATTACACAACCCGAATGGCATCCGATGGAAAGCGAATGTTCCAAAAGGACAAGTGAAATTAGTTTTTTCTTGATCCTCAGGTGAAATTTCAATTTGGTAGACCCGGAATGGCCATCGAGAAAATAATAGAAATTGTGTCCTGCAAGTCTTTCCAAAACTTCGTCTAGAAAGGGTAGGGGAAAGTGATCTTTCCAAGTGACCAAATTCAATTTTCGGTAGTCAACACACATGCGCCATCTCGTCGGAATGCGAGTCGGTACTAACTCACCCTGCTCATTTTTGACTACCGTCAGACCCGCTTTCTTGGGCACGACTTGAGTAGGACTCACCCACTTGCTGTCGAAAATCGGGTAAATAATACCCACATCAAGCAACTTAAGGACTTCTGTTTTAACTACGTCTCTCATTGTCGGATTCAGCCTACGCTGCATTTGCCTTGTGGTTTTCGCATTATCCTCCAAATATATCCGATGCATGCAAATCAAAGGGTTAATCCCCTTTAAGTCTGCAATCGACCATCCAACGCTTCTTTATGACTCTTTAGGACCGTAAGTAATTTTCCTTCTTGATTATTATCGAGCTCAGTCGAGATAATTACGGGAAAAGTGTTATCGAGTCCAAGAAAGGCATACTTGAGTTCCCTTGGTAAGGGTTTCAGCTCAAGTATGGGTGCTTATTTCCGAGATTGTACAAATTTTGTCCCTTGTGAGGGCAACTGCTCGAATTCCTCTATTCTCGGTCTCCACCCATTGACCATCATGACATCCGAATTATCTAAAACAGGTGGGACCACATCATCAGCAGTACCTTCAGAACACCAATCTATTAAACTATTGTCAGCCGATTCAGTAAATATTTCTTTTAACAGATATTCTTCTGCAATGGTTTCAACCTATTCAACCTCTTTACTTTCTTCATGATCACTAAGTTGTTTGCCTATACTAAAGACATTCAGTTCCAAGGTCATATTGCCAAAAGAAAGCTTCATGACCCCATTCCTACAATTGAACAATGCATTAGAAGTTGCAAAAAAAAAGAATGGACGTCCTAAGATGACCAGAATCTGAGATGGTGAATTGGAAGCCGGACGTGTGTCCAATACAATAAAGTCGACAGAAAAATAGAACTTGTCTACTTGGACCAACACATCTTCGATAATCCCTCTAGGGACCTTCACCGACCTGTCAGCTAATTGTAAGGTGATAGTTGTTGGCTTCAACTCACCCAAACCGAGTTGCTCATATACCGTATATGGCAACAAGTTCACACTCGCTCCTAAATCTAGCAATGCTCGTTCAATCCTAAAATTGCCAATGATGCACGAGATAGTTGGGCAACCTGGATCCTTATATTTAGGAAGAATGTTATGCTGTAAAATCGCACTCATATTTTCAGCCAGAAATGCCTTCTTCTTGACATTTAACCGATGCTTGACAATGCACAAATTCTTCAAAAATTTTGCATATGAAGGCACTTGTTTGATTGCATCAAGAAGAGGTATGTTGATTTTTACTTGCTTAAAAAGCTCAAGAATTTCAGAGTTTGGTTCAAGCTTTTGCAATGGCTTTAATCTTTGTGGAAATGGTGCTGGAAAAGGACATTCAATTTTTTTAGCAGATGTTGGTGCTTCGGTTTCTTCGTTATCCTTTTTTTTTGTCTTGGGAGGGTCAGAATCAGGTATGACTTGAGTTTGTTCTGGGACTGGTCGGTTAATAACTTTTCCACTTCGCAAAGTTATTATACTCTTCGCTTGTTCTTTATGTGAAGTTGAGGATGATGCATTGTTACCACCGTAGACTTGAGGGTTAGTTTGTGGTTGAGCTGGTAGCTTACCCTTCTCTTGAGAACTTAAAGCAGTAGTCAACATTGTCAGTTGATTTCTTATTTCATCATTGATTTTGGCTTGACCTTGCATGAAAGATTGCAAAGTTTCTTCGAGACTAGGTTTTTGAGGGAGTGTGTGTGCATACTGAGGTTGCGGAGGTGGAGTTGGGTTATATACTTGTTGAGGTTGGTCATTCCTCTACCTAAAATTTGGATGGTTCTTCCATTCAGGGTTGTAAGTACCCAAAAAAGGATTATTAAAAAAATTTTAATATGTATTCATAACATTGGCCTGATCGTGCAAGACTTCCTTGAATGTGGGTATTGTGGGGCAATCAGTGATGAGATGGCCAGGCATCTCACAAATCCTACAACACTCGCTGTTATGTTCTACGGTCTTGATGGGTTCAATCCTTCTAAGTTCAATTTTCTCTACCTTCTTAGTAAGGGCTGCCATTTCAGCCTGAATATCATTCTGAGTACTAAGGTTAGGCAAAGGTTTATTCACTCTATCCTCTCTGTATCCCATAAGTGTGCAGTCTCTGCAAGAGAGTCTAAATAGTCCCATGCCTCATCGGGTTGTTTTTCCAAAAATAGACTATTGCACAGTCTCTATAAATTGTTTTAACTGTGGAGACAACCCTTCGTAAAAGAAACTAATGGTTCTCCATGTTTCAAACCCGTGATGAGGGCAAGAGAGAAGCAACTCTTTAAATCTCTCCCAGCATTCATAAAATATTTCATGGTCTTTTTGTTGGAAATGTTAGATGTATGCCCTAGAAGCCAATCTGGCTGACACATTATTAATTCTGGGGACATAATTTTGTACTTGACTATTTATTATTGAATAAATAAAAGGCATCTTCTCATTCATATTGTTTATGTGTCTATGAATCGTCCAAGGAATTAATAAGATGATGATACATATTCCCAAGAGTTGAGAATTTGAGCCATGTATCATTGGTGATTAATTTCTAAATGTTCCTGATCAATGGATCATCACGAGGACGGTGATCGATCCGATCAGTGCACAGATCACTTTCCTTCTGGATGGACGAGACTTGAGTCCACAGTGTAGGGACACTGAAGTGATAGTGCAGGTGCTTGTTAGAGAACAAGGGTACTGAGCGTGACCAAGACAAGAAGTCACTTGGATGTCTATCCACTCGTCAGTGACTTGCTTGATGTTGCAGTAGTGTGACTGGTCCTTTGACCTGCGGTGCTTCGGCTACTCACAGTGAGGTTATTGTAGTTTGACTGCACACATACATGGTCTCTAGCCATATGGGTCCATGCAGTGTAGATCGGCTGCAGTAGGTTCACTGTAGGAGTAGGGTATGCACCTATAAGGAATCTATCGACCTTGATAGAAAAGGAGTGATCCTATGTGATTTGTTAGACTGAGTTCTAAGACCTTGGCCAGGGCAGTAATATAAAGTGAAAAAGAGTTTTCCACTATCGAACTCAAGTCGAACAAATCTTGACATATGACAGACGATGGGGTTTGACGAGTTGTCCATGACCTCCGTCCTGTAGGGATCCACGATAGTAGGACTGTATCACATGTTAACTGCACCTAGAGGTTCATCATTCCATTCTGCTGGGTAGCCACTACATGCTGCTAGGTGTCACTGGTGGATGGTGGGACTCATAGGGATTATCTTGATGATCGATAAACCCTAATGAGTTGAGTTGGAATCGTTCCAACCCATTGAAAGGAGTTTTCAATGATATAGTGATAGAGATCACAATATATCTCACTACCAGTCAGAATAGAACCTATAGGGTCACACACACTAGAAGTATTGACCGATCCGATGGTTGAAATCGCGATTAGGAATCACAAGAAATCAATTTGATTGATAAGAAGTTGAAGAAGGAACAAAGGGAATTAATTAATTGGACTTAAACACAAATTCTACTTCGGGTAGGATTCCTAGAGTCCTAATTGGATTAGGACTAGAAATCCTAGTTGGAGTAGGACTGGGATTCCTATTTGGAATAGGATTCCTACAATCCTAATGAGATTAGGAATTTTGAATTGGATTCCTACTTGGAGTAGGATTCCTAGAAATCCTAACTGGATTAGGACTTCGGATTCAAATGGAGTCCTAATTGGATTAGGACTAAAATTAAACAAATTCTAATTGGATTAGGATTCCTTAAGTCTAAATTAATTATTAATCTAATGAATCAACATGACTCCTAATTGGATTAGGATTGAAGAGTTCAATTGAGTCATGGTTCATTCAAGTCCTAATTGGATTAGGACTAGCATAGATTGAACCCAAATTTGGCCAATCCTAATTAGATTAGGATTAAACCATGAAAGAGGGACCTAATCCTCTTTGGAAAAGGATTAGGCTAACCAAGTAAGAGGGGCATCAGCCCCTCTCCACTTGATTAGGTGCGACATAAAGAGAGAGGGGGCCGGCGCCCCCTCTTGGAAAGTTGTCAAGGGCTCCTAACTTGTAGGAGCCCTTCATCCTTATTAAAGGAGGACTAGGGCCGGCGCCCTAGTGGAGTCTTCTCCTCCTCTTCAAGCCGTGGAAGCCCCCTCTCCTCCTCTTTAGTTGCAGCCGCAAGCAAGGGAGAAGAAACTCCAAGTGTTGGCGGCCTCCTTCCCTTCCCTTCCTTCATCCAACGCAAGGAACAAGAGAAGGCTGCGTAGGGGATCATCTTCTTCCTATTCTTCATCCTTCTTCTTCCTCCTTATAAGCACAATCAAGAGTTGATTGAGAGGAAGGACATCAGCCATCAAAGCTATCTCTGCAAGGGAGCTAGCACCCCGGTGAGATAGAGAGCTTGGATCGGATCCTGCTTCGTGTGGATACCCGTAGAGGCCGGACGTTTGAACGGCTTCAAGCGAACCCTCTTCCAAAACCACGAATTCAGATTTGCGGTGATCATCTACCCGCGCAAGGTGAAGATTTGATCTTCCTAATAGTTTTAAAAGTTTTAATTCTTACCTAATTACGAAAGGTCTCAAAACAACGTTCATGCGATGAACGTCGATCCCGCACATGCCTCTTCCGCTGCCATCTGATTTAATTTTTGAAATATCAGCGGCATGGGCGGGTACCCAACAGTGGTATCAGAGCCTAGGCTTCGTAGATTAAGGTAAGAATTAAATATCTAAAGGCTTATTAGATCTGAAAATTGAATGATCATGCATGCTGAAAAATTCTGCATGCAGATTTTTCAGGGGTGCTGATTTTTTACATGCTGATTTTTATGTGATAAAAAGATGATTCTAATTGCATTGTTAATGGGATTACAAAGTTTAGAATCATGATTAGCATGATCAGCGACCTATGTCATGATATAATCAGTTAGTTTTCAGATCTGAAAATTATAATTGTTGCATACGGTGATGATCATAGGATTCAAACCCTTTTGGTATCAAATGTAATGACCTGCGATGTGATCTGCGATGTCATGTAATTTTTCAGATGCTTGCATACATCTTATTTGATGTTTTGAGAGGCCTGCGTGCCTCCTAAAAGGAGATGTAATTTATTTTTATTTTTATTTTACATCTGGTTGTATTTCTGTGATGTGATGTACATCAACGATCAAGCTGAAGCAAAAGCATGAGATGAAAGGTGATCCAAGCGGTTGATGGCGATGGGATCAAGGGTTGATCAAGGATCGAATCAAGGAGGCTTGGAACCAATTCAAGAGTTGAAGACCACTTGATCGATTGATGTGCATGTGCTTGTAATACGACCTAATTAGAATCCATGATCATCACCTAGTTAAAGTTTAGCTTTAATTTGATGCTGCGATTATAACTGCCTGTGATGTGCCGTTTGCATGTGATGTAAATGCGAGTCGGGTAGATAGGTTTACATGTGATGTAGCAAACCCAATTGAGACCTAAATCAAAACCTCCTCAATCAAGTCGAGAGTGAACCGACATGAGCAAGTCATATTAGATTAATTGATCTAATTGGTGTCTAGGAAAGCATGAAAGGTGGTTACTTAATTAGGACCTTACTCTCTGAGTAAGGGGAGCCTCCCACCTGCTTACCTGGCCAATTGTTCGATTACCTCTTATGAAGGGCTCAAGTTGCAAACACTAAGACCTGATTAACCAATATTAAGTCAATAGGTCTTCCACTGTAGTAGAGCTGCTAAGGCCTTTCTGATGTTGATTTGTCTCGGCTGGACACAGTGGTCAAGTTGCATCGGGGGGCTGGACCTCTCTATAGACATGAGATGTTGTAGGGTAAAGGTGGGGTTGGGCACCAATAACTGTTAGGTGAGGACCCAATGACGACTTTATTCCTACGGTTATACGGTGGGTCTGACTTAACTAAGAAATGGGACCAATAACTGTTAGGTGAGGTCTTCATGGCTTAGAGACCAAGTTACACTGCAACATGCTTGAGAAGCATTGTACAAGAGTTGTACACTCATCCATCTATGTGTCACCAATAACTGTTAGGTGAGGTGGCATGTAAATTGGTGGGACCGCAGTACCCACTAGAAACCCTAGTCGTGTGGGATTTCCGTTTCCCTACCAGGGGAGTGTGAGGGATTCGAGAAAATAGTGGAAGTTACATTTGTTCTAAAAGACATTAGAACAGATTAGGATCAAGTACAAAAGTCTAACTAGAATCTCTACTCTCTGCAGATACAATGTCGGCTTCAAACACTCTGACCCGTATTCTTGAGACCAACCGACTGACCGGAACCAATTACAAAGACTGGCTTAGAAATCTCAAAATAGTTTTGGACTGTGAGAAGATAGGCTACATACTCGATTCAGATATCCCCACACTACCAGCACGTCCCACTGATGTTCAGCGTGAGTTGCATAAAAAGTGGTTGGATGATGACATTAGAGTAAAATGCTATATGATGGCATCCATGTCTAATGAACTCCAATGCCAGCATGAAAGTATGAAGACTGCTAGGGAAATACTGGCACACCTGCAAGAGTTGTATGGTGAGCAAAGTCGCACAGCTCGTTTTGAAGTGTCCAAGAGGCTTTTCAAAGCGAAGATGCGCGAAGGGCAGTCTGTCCATAATCACGGTCTGACCATGATCAAGGACCTAGAGGAGCTTGAGAAGCTCGGTATGGACATGCATAAGGAATTACAAGTGGATTTGATCCTACAGTCACTTCCTGATTCATTTGGTCAGTTTATAGTAAACTACCACATGAATAAAATTGAATGCACTAAGACTGAACTAATCAACATGTTGGTAACTGCTGAGGGAGCCTTGAAAGGTTCAAGGGGCAATGTCCTTGCTGCTGAGTTGACTTCTGGTTCCAAGAGAAAGTCTACTTGGAAGAAAAAGAAGCCTGCAAAGAAGTAGAAGAAAGACAAGAAGCCAAAGAAGGAAGTTCAAAAGAAAAAGGCTAACGACAAAGGAAAATGTTTCCACTGCAATTTCGAAGGCCACTGGAAGAGAAACTGTCCTTCATACCTCGAGAGCCTGAAGAACAAGAAAGGTGACACACCTTCAGAAGGTATAGACTTGCTCATAATAGAAACTAATCTAACGGTTTCTTCTACTTCTAGTTGGGTTATAGATTCTGGTTCTAGTGCTCATCTGTGCACTACCATGCAGGGTCTAAAGGAAAGTAGAAGGCTGGCGGAAGGTGCGGTAACCCTTAGGGTTGGCAACGGGGCAAAAGTTGCTGCTGTGGCTGTGGGCACCTACCATCTGCGACTACCGTCTGGATTTAGTTTAATACTTAGAGACTGCTATTATGTACCTGTTGCTAGCAGAAATTTGATTTCTGTTTCATGTCTAGCACAGGAAGGTCATGTTTTTACATTTGACAAAGACTGCTGTTCTATTTATTTGAGAAATAAAATAGTCGCACGTGGTTTCATGATTGACAGTCTCTATCATTTACATATGGATGTATCTGTGAATGTTACCGAGCAAGAAGTGAGTGCCAAAGGATCCAAAAGATCCAGAGATGAGATAAACCAAAGATATTTGTGGCACCTCAGACTTGGCCATATTGGAGAGGATAGGATGAACAAAATGGATAAAGATGGGCTTCTCGGCTCATTGACTTCCGAGTCATATCCAGTTTGCGAGTCCTGTCTTCAAGGAAAAATGGCTAGACTGCCCTTTGTAGGACATGGGGAGAGGACCACTGAAATACTTACCCTAGTACATACAGATGTATGTGGCCCATTCGATGTGCTTGCTAGGGGACGTTATTCTTACTTCATTACCTTTACCGATGATTATTCACGGTATGGGTACGTGTATCTTATGAGACACAAGTCTGAATCTTTTGAAAAGTTCAAAGAGTTCAAGAATGAAGTAGAAAAACAAACTGGAAAACCTCTTAAGGCTCTTCGATCAGATCGAGGAGGAGAATACCTTAGTGGGGAATTCCGGGACTATCTCAAAGAAAACGGCATAGTCTCACAATGGACACCTCCGGGTACACCTCAACTCAACGGGGTGTCAGAGAGGAGGAATCGGACCCTGTTGGACATGGTCAGGTCCATGATGAGCTTCACTGATTTACCTATATTCCTTTGGGGAGATGCCTTACTCACAGCGATTTATTTATTGAATAGAGTTCCCTCTAAATCCGTTCCTACCACACCGTATGAGATATGGCATGGTAAGAAACCAAGTCTGGGTCATCTCAAGATTTGGGGATGTCCGGCCCATGTCAAGAGACTACAGGCGGACAAGTTAGAGGCTAGGACCATAAGTGCTCGTTTTATAGGATATCCTAAAGAGTCATTAGGATACAATTTTTACGTCTCAGAGGATCATAATGTGTTTGTGAGCCGACATGCCATCTTCTTGGAAAATCAGTTTATCCTTGATAGAGGCAATGGGAGGAAAATTGAGCTTGAAGAGAAAGTCTCTGAAAAGCAACGAGTCATGGATCCTATTGAACCCATTCATACAGAGCCAGTACACGATGTCCCTCGACCACCTCGTAGATCTAGTAGGGTCTCCCATCCTCCCGATAGATACTTAGGTATACTAGAAGAGGATACCGAGGAAATATTCCTGGTGGGAGATAGGGATCACATACAGGATCCCAAAACCTACAACGAGGCGATATCTGATGTCGATTCCGAGAAATGGCTGGAAGCTATGAAGTCAGAGTTAGACTCCATGCGTTCCAACCAAGTCTGGACCTTAGTAGATCCACCAGAAGGTATTGTACCTCTTGGATGCAAATGGATCTACAAAAGGAAGATAGGTTCGGATGGAGAGGTAGAGACCTATAAGGCAAGGCTTGTGGCGAAAGGGTATAGTCAACGCGAAGGCATTGACTATCAGGAGACCTTTTCACCTGTAGCCATGCTAAAATCCATCCGAACATTGCTTGCCATTGCAGCATTTCATGATTATGAAATCTGGCAGATGGATGTAAAAACTGCTTTCCTGAATGGATATCTTGATGAAGATATCTATATGGAACAGCCTTTGGGTTTCACTTCCAGTGATGGAGATCACAAGGTCTGCAAGCTGCAAAGGTCCATCTATGGACTAAAGCAAGCATCTCGGAGTTGGAACACTCGTTTCGATGATGCAATCAAAACGTTTGATTTCATCAAAAACGAAGAGGAACCGTGTGTTTACAAAAAGGTTAGTGGGAGTGCTGTCGTTTTTCTTGTACTGTACGTAGATGACATTCTCCTGATTGGGAATGATATTTCCATGCTAACCTCGGTCAAGGTCTGGTTGTCAAAAGAATTCTCCATGAAAGACCTTGGGGAAGCATCCTATATTTTGGGAATAAAGGTCTATAGAGATAGATCTAAAAGGATGCTTGGCCTTTCACAGAAGATGTACATAGAGGAGGTGCTGAAGAGGTTCAGCATGGAAAACTCCAAGAGGGGTCTCTTACCCCTAAGGCATGGAATTCATCTCTCCAAGAAGATGTGCCCCAACACATCTGAAGAGATTCAACGCATGAGCAAGATTCCTTATGCATCGGCAATAGGAAGCCTCATGTATGCCATGCTATGTACACGACCTGATATAGCTCTTGCTGTGAGTGTCACAAGCAGATATCAGTCGAATCCAGGTGAAGAACACTGGACAGCTGTGAAGAATATTCTTAAGTACTTGAGAAGAACTAAAGATTTATTCTTGGTTTTTGGAGGATCATCAGAGTTAAAGGTAGAAGGGTACACAGATTCAGACTTCATGACTGATGTCGATGACAGGAAGTCAACATCTGGATATGTGTTCTTGTGCAATGGTGGTGCGGTGAATTGGAAGAGTTCTAAACAACCGATCATTGCTGATTCTACTATGGAAGCTGAATACATCGCCGCCTCTGAAGCTGCTAAGGAAGGCTTCTGGTTCAAGAAATTCATTGCAGAGTTGGACGTGGTGACATCAGATGCCATAACACTGTACTGCGATAATAATGGCGCCATAGCCCTTGCTAAGGAGCCAAGGTCTCATCAGAAGTCTAAGCATATAGAGCGGCGCTTTCACCTCATACGCGACTATGTTGAGAAGAAATATGTAGAGGTGCAGAGAGTAGACTCCGCGGATAACGTGGCAGACCCGTTCACTAAGCAGCTAAATCAGCAAAAGACTGAAGCCCACCTTGAGAAGATGGGGCTTAGATATATGACTGATTGGCTTTAGTGCAAGTGGGAGATTGTTAGATGTATGCCCTAGAAGCCAATCTGACTGACACATTATTAATTCTGGGGACATAATTTTGTACTTGACTATTTATTATTGAATAAATAAAAGGCATCTTCTCATTCATATTGTTTATGTGTCTATGAATCGTCCAAGGAATTAATAAGATGATGATACATATTCTCAAGAGTTGAGAATTTGAGCCATGTATCATTGGTGATTAATTTCTAAATGCTCCTGATCAATGGATCATCACGAGGACGGTGATCGATCCGATCAGTGCACAGATCACTTTCCTTCTAGATGGACGAGACTTGAGTCCACAGTGTAGGGACACTGAAGTGATAGTGCAGGTGCTTGTTAGAGAACAAGGGTACTGAGCGTGACCAAGACAAGAAGTCACTTGGATGTCTATCCACTCGTCAGTGACTTGCTTGATGTTGCAGTAGTGTGACTGGTCCTTTGACCTGCGGTGCTTCGGCTACTCACAGTGAGGTTATTGTAGTTTGACTGCACACATACATGGTCTCTAGCCATATGGGTCCATGCAGTGTAGATCGGCTGCAGTAGGTTCACTGTAGGAGTAGGGTATGCACCTATAAGGAATCTATCGACCTTGATAGAAAAGGAGTGATCCTATGTGATTTGTTAGACTGAGTTCTAAGACCTTGGCCAGGGCAGTAATATAAAGTGAAAAAGAGTTTTCCACTATCGAACTCAAGTCGAACAAATCTTGACATATGACAGACGATGGGGTTTGACGAGTTGTCCATGACCTCCGTCCTGTAGGGATCCACGATAGTAGGACTGTATCACATGTTAACTGCACCTAGAGGTTCATCATTCCATTCTGCTGGGTAGCCACTACATGCTGCTAGGTGTCACTGGTGGATGGTGGGACTCATAGGGATTATCTTGATGATCGATAAACCCTAATGAGTTGAGTTGGAATCGTTCCAACCCATTGAAAGGAGTTTTCAATGATATAGTGATAGAGATCACAATATATCTCACTACCAGTCAGAATAGAACCTATGGGGTCACACACACTAGAAGTATTGACCGATCCGATGGTTGAAATCGCGATTAGGAATCACAAGAAATCAATTTGATTGATAAGAAGTTGAAGAAGGAACAAAGGGAATTAATTAATTGGACTTAAACACAAATCCTACTTCGGGTAGGATTCCTAGAGTCCTAATTGGATTAGGACTAGGAATCCTAGTTGGAGTAGGACTAGGATTCCTATTTGGAATAGGATTCCTACAATCCTAATGAGATTAGAAATTTTGAATTGGATTCCTACTTGGAGTAGGATTCCTAGAAATCCTAACTGGATTAGGACTTCGGATTCAAATGGAGTCCTAATTGGATTAGGACTAAAATTAAACAAATCCTAATTGGATTAGGATTCCTTAAGTCTAAATTAATTATTAATCTAATGAATCAACATGACTCCTAATTGGATTAGGATTGAAGAGTTCAATTGAGTCATGGTTCATTCAAGTCCTAATTGGATTAGGACTAGCATAGATTGAACCCAAATTTGGCCAATCCTAATTAGATTAGGATTAAACCATGAAAGAGGGACCTAATCCTCTTTGGAAAAGAATTAGGCTAACCAAGTAAGAGGGGCATCAGCCCCTCTCCACTTGATTAGGTGCGACATAAAGAGAGAGGGGGCCGGCGCCCCCTCTTGGAAAGTTGTCAAGGGCTCCTAACTTGTAGGAGCCCTTCATCCTTATTAAAGGAGGACTAGGGCCGGCGCCCTAGTTGAGTCTTCTCCTCCTCTTCAAGCCGTGGAAGCCCCCTCTCCTCCTCTTTAGTTGCAGCCGCAAGCAAGGGAGAAGAAACTCCAAGTGTTGGCGGCCTCCTTCCCTTCCCTTCCTTCATCCAACGCAAGGAACAAGAGAAGGCTGCGTAGGGGATCATCTTCTTCCTATTCTTCATCCTTCTTCTTCCTCCTTATAAGCACAATCAAGAGTTGATTGAGAGGAAGGACATCAGCCATCAAAGCTATCTCTGCAAGGGAGCTAGCACCCCGGTGAGATAGAGAGCTTGGATCGGATCCTGCTTCGTGTGGATACCCGTAGAGGCCGGACGTTTGAACGGCTTCAAGCGAACCCTCTTCCAAAACCACGAATTCAGATTTGCGGTGATCATCTACCCGCGCAAGGTGAAGATTTGATCTTCCTAATAGTTTTAAAAGTTTTAATTCTTACCTAATTACGAAAGGTCTCAAAACAACGTTCATGCGATGAACGTCGATCCCGCACATGCCTCTTCCGCTGCCATCTGATTTAATTTTTGAAATATCAGCGGCATGGGCGGGTACCCAACAGGAAATTACTAATGTGCCTTTTCAAAAAGTTAGTCCTTTGTGCGGAAAAGAATTTTTTCAAAAATTCTCTTTGCATATCATGCCATGTTCCTAGCGATCTAGGTCTCAAGGAGTTCAGCCATGTTTTGGCTTTATCCTTTAAGGAAAAAGAAAACAAGGTCAATTTAAGGACGTCTTCCGATACATTTGGCACTCTAAATGTGATGCTAATTTTCTCAAAATTCTTAAGGTGAAGATAAGGGTTCTCAGATTCCATCCCATGATACTTGGGCAGCAATTGAATTACCCCTAGTTTGATTTCAAAGTGTCCCACGTTTTCAGGAATAATCATGCATGAAGGTTGACTAGTCCTAGTAGGGTGTAAGTATTTCAAAATGTCATAACTGGGGGTCTACCTTCATCACCATGGTGACTTCCTACATCATCATCAGCCATCTCACCAGATATGAGATTTTGCGAAAGAGTTTCAATAATATGATCTAAGAAATTGTCAAAAGTTTTTCGATTCAGACGCCCAGTGTTGTCCCTATTCCAACCTAGCATACAAAATTTATTTTTATTATTTATTTATTTATTTTTTAAATGATCACCCTTGATCTTTTCTTAAAGTTTTTATCAATTTTCAATTAGCAACAAGGGTTAATGAGATATGATAACAATAAAATTCTGATTCTAAAAAAAAATATTTAAACACAGAAAATTCAAAACAGATAGCAGCAAGATTTCATATTAATCTAATGGTCGCAAAAATTTCAGAATATCAATCAAACCGTTCCGATGAACGAAACATGCATCCTACACCAGCCAACCAAATTTGAGTCCAATCCGATGGTGGATTACTCTGATATCAGAGTTTGATGCAGACTGTGTAGGGAATAAAAAACAGCAGTAAATATATTTTTTTTTTAGTTTTACTATAAGGTTCAACCTAACTACTAAGGTAATTAAATCTAAAATTATACTAATAACTCAGCCGTTCCCCGGCAACGGCGCCAAAAAATAATATCCCAAGTATAGGAGAATCGTACAAGTAGTAAATTCTCGGAAGTCCGAGGTCGAATCCTCAGGGAACGAAATATATATGAGATTATTTAGTATAATTTTAGATTAATTAATTCAATAAATTTGTGGATTAAGATGATGTTTTGCAAATAGAAAATAAATCAGTAAATAGAGAATCGAAGTTTGGATAGATTAAGATGGTGTAGGGATCCATAATCTCCTTTGATAATATCAAATTCATACGATAAATTTTATGATTCTTTTGTTTTCTTTAAGAATTATAAGCAGATAAAATTTAATTATGGAGTATGTTCTTCATAACATGAATTCTTTTTTTAAGCATTCAACGTGCCTTATAACGTCAACGATGAATCAAATAATCGAGGAAGATATGTATTAATAAGCATAAATCATAAAAAAAATTTCAACATATAAGAATCATCACATAATCAAAAGATAAATCGTATAAAGCAAAGGATTAGAATTTACATCATGAACTCGGTACGCCAAAGGATCTCTTTTCACCCATCACCTAGGATATCAGCCCTCCATAAAAGAAATTAGCCTCCCCATGTTTTTTTTTCTATTCTTTTCGGAGACAGGGGATGCCCTGTTTCTTCTTTTTTTTTTCTTTCTTTGAATGGCTGAGGCTCTGTTTTTTTTCAAATGAGATATCCCCTCAACCCTTCCCAGCCAAGAGGTAACGAATGGATAGGATGATTCTCGGGAGATTGCGGACGCGCTCGGAAGATCGCGATCGCTTGCATCGCAGGAGGCTTGCGAAGATGCTGGGAAGTGCGGACGGATCGCGATCACGGAAGCAGTGGACGCGGGAGAACTGGCTCACGGACGCGGCAAGGATGTTGAGGTGCTTGCGAACGGCTGGATGAACGCGTGGAAGCTTGGGAAGAGATGATCACAGAAGGCTGAGACTAGATGAGATACAAATCCGGAAGCAGTGGGCGTGGGAGAATCGCGGGAGAAAAGGATCTTTGCTGGGGGCTGAGATGTGGATGGATGCTTGGGATCAATCCGGAATGTTGGAGATCCAAGAGGAGATGGGATGCGGACGTGGGATGCTCCAATGCGTGAGATCTAGACGTGGAGGATCACTCGCGGGAGAAGCGGAAGAAGAGGGCGTTGATCGCGGGTGAGGCGGAATCTGGGAGGCTCGTGGACGCTGGGTGGACTGGGAGAAGCTGAATCGTACGTGGAGATGCTCGCGGGATGATGGGCTGCACACGGACGCTGGGAGAAGTTGGATGCGGGAGATTAGATCACAGATCCTAGGATGCGGACGGGGTCTGAAGAAGAGCTGGGCTCTGTTCTGCAGCTGGGAAGAGATGACTTTATGTAAAATAATGATGAATATTATAATAAGTGCTAAGGATAAAATATTTAATCATGCAAATGTTAACACCTATCATTTATCATTATTTTGCTAGCATTAGGCTAAGTTAATTTGTACTTAGATCGTACTTTTGTGCTCTCATCAGTTACTACACTGTTAAGAGCTAAATTACTAAGTGATAGAATCAGAGTTTGCCAACTATCAGGCAACGAGCTGTGCAACAACAATTATTGCAAGTCATCATCTAGCATTATTTTTGTAGTATTTAGCTAATTTACCACATTCTGAAATCTACTCAAATACTCGGCCACTAAACTTTCCTTCTTATACTTCATATTCACAAGCTTTCTGATCATGAATACCTTATTCTGTGCAGTCTTCCGCTCATAAAGTTTTTCTAATTTCTTCCATAAACTATGGGCATTAGTCTCCATAGCGACATGATAAAAAAAACTCTTTCGAGTTTTGTCACTTAGTTTCGCACTAATTTCTTCCATGGGATCATACAAATCTTTGCAATATAGTAAATCTTTCATTCATAGAAGATGTGAGTTTAACTTAGGGGTGGCAAAATATGACCTGACCAGCCAACCTTACCCATGCTCGACCCACCATAAACAGGTTTGGATTTGGCCTAACCAGGTTCGGATCGTAAACAGGTTAATCTATTTAACCAATTTATTAATTGGGTCGGATACATATTTTAGATGTCTGACCTGTTTAACCCGTTTAATATATAGGTCGGGTAGGATCAGACAGGGCCGACCCAAGCCTCGGCCCAAAGGAAAGCGATGCTTAGCTGCTCCAGCATGATTTAATGAGATGGGACGGGAAGTCGGAACACTCCTAATAGCTACTCCAGCATGATTTAATGAGATGGGATGGAAAGTCGGAACCCTCCTCATCTCTCTCTTCGTCGATCCCTCCAGGCCTCCATGGCTCTCTCTCTCTCTATCGAACCTGGCCTCCCACCTCTCCATCTCTTGTCGAAAGAAATCCTGAGTCCCGACCCCCACGGCCCCCACCTCTCTCTCTTGCTAGAACCCTAACCCCCCACCTCTCTCTTGTTGTGGACGACACTATGGGTGGCAGCCGAACGGGCGAGCGGAGGAGTGAGGGTAGCGAGCGACTCGGATAAGGCGGTGGAGCGTTCGATCGGAAAGGCGAGGGGGCGTTGGATCCGAGCGGCGGAGCGGCAGAAGCGGCGGTGCTCAACGGAGGCGGCGACGCTCGACGGAGGCGGCGACGCTCGACGGAGGCGGCGACGCTCGACGCTTAATGGCGGCAGCTCGGTGCGGTACTGCAACGGTGGCACAGCGGCGATCACAGCAGATCTCGAGGCGATGGTTCGACCGGTGAAGCTCTGGCGGCGACGCAGCAAGGCGGAGGCTGCGGGCGGTGCAGGGTGGCGGCTCGGGCGCAGCCGCGGCGAGGGAGGCCGATCGGGGAAGATGAGAGGTAATTTTTTTTTCTCCTTTACCCTCCCACCTCTCTCTCTCTCCTTCTCTCTCTCTCTCTCTCTCTCGAATCTCTTCCCCTCCCATTCCCCCACCCTTCCATTTCCTTAAACGGGTTGGGTCAGGTGACCTGTTTATTAAACAGGTCGGGTTCAGGTTGTAATTCCTGACCTGTTTAATAAACAGATCAGATTTAGGTTTATAATTTTTTGACCCGACCTATTTATGTCTGACCCGACTCGTTTGCCACCCCTAGTTTAACCATATTGGCACCTAAATGCTCTTCCATTTAATCAATACAAAAATAAATCAGCCACTACCAACCTTGCTCTAATACCACTTTGCTAAAAAAGATACAATCAAGAAATAATGATGTTGCAAACTTTTTTTCCTCTTTGTGTAATAAAATGCGATATCACTCACCAAGCAACAATAATATCTACCATCTACTCAAGCAATTAACAAACAAAATAATCAAGCAATCCACAAACAAGAGGCAGCACAATTTTTTAACTTGAAAAATCCTTTGATATAAGGGAAAAAACTACAAGAACTAGTCCAACCAAGAACTTCCCTTATTTAAAATAATGAAATTACAATAAATCCTCTCTAGTTCAACTAGTGGCTGCACAAACCTCAATTAAGATTTAATCTTGGCTTCCACAATAAGAATATTCCTCATCAATAAGATGGATTTTAACGATAAAAAATAGAGGATAGATCTTACTAAGTATTGGTGCTTGAAATAATCAATAGAGAAGGTTTTCAATTCAAAGATCCAAATCATTGAATCTATATCTCTTAATACTGGAAACAATATATTAAAATTTCAGCCAAATCTGAATAAAATCAACCATTTGATCATCCGACAAACTAGCACCCTTTTCTTTCTCTTCTTCTTCTCCATTTTCTCCTTGTTCTCTTTTCTGTTTTCTGCGGTCCACGTTATTTTGTTTTCCACGGTTACTATACTACCAGCCAAGCTATTTTGAAAACTAAAAACACTGCCACGTTATTTTTTTTTAAATTTTAAATAATGTGGGTTCCACATTTAGAGAGAGAGAGAAGCTGGACGAGGGCAGAGGTGGCATCCAACCATGACATCTAACTTTTAAAATCCAAGGAAAAACACAAACGAAAATACCGCCATGCCCAAGGAGAATCTCACTTTTAGCCCTATTGCTCAGCTTCTATTATGTAACCCCCGCAGGATCATCAACCACAACAACAATGAGTGAAATAGGCACAGATAGAAAGATTCTGGAAAGAGAGGAAAGACGGGGAGAGAGATGATGGAATGTCGTCAGAGGCACTGCACTTTCATGGACCCTACCATACTTCGAAATTACACACATATATGCTGGCGGGGCACATCAAGTTATAACTGATACACCCACTTTCCTGTTGCATTTTATTCCAATCTGATATATTAATCAGTTAATCTACGAATGTCCTCAATAAATACTATCCATTTAAAAATAAGTGGTCTGAATGGAAAAAATAATAAAACATTTCATGACTTTGAGGTGCGTAAATCGTCTCAAAAATTTGCTTTCCCCTTTCTCATGCAATCGCTCGTGCTCCAATGAGAGGTAGCGATTGGCATAAAATAAAAGCCGATGGCGGATTATCCTTTCCCCGTTTGTTGTCACACATCATGAATACAATATACTTTTGATTTGCCAGGCATTTGCTTAGTTCAGAGACTAGAAATGATGCAGTAAATCACGAGCCAAAAACTTTTTCCATATATGTTGATCCGCTCTTTTCAGAAATAAAGTCGAAGATAGCTAGAAATGATGATTTACCTTTTGAGCATTTGATTCATTTGAATGAACTATGAAATGTTCTAACGGTTGCCACTAAATATTTTGGAGAGTTTACAAAAATGTGAGCAAACACAAATATCATGAGATCGCTCATTAAGATTAGATAGAAATGCTACCAAAAATCAAACAGAGCAAGACATAAATGGAGGAAATCTGCTATCATTGAATCTGATGACGAGGGAGGGCAAAGATTGATATCCAAATTATGCAACCAAATCGTGGGAGAGATCATTGAAGAAGGAGGATTGGATGATCGAGTGAATCGATGCTAACAGAGAACTTGTAGATTCCAACACTAGCCCTAAAATTTTCAGACGCGCATTCAATTGTTCTGTCCATCGAAGGCAAAGTAAACCCAGGCGACACAACCCCAAGGCCCACTTCCCTTGTGGGAAGCTATCTTTGAGCAATTCCTAGCCTTGCGACAAAATATATTTTGAGAAAACATATTTCTGAACAAATGAATTTTTTTGAGTTAATGTGCCTTAACTCGTACAATTCTTCGCTTAAATGCAACTTAAGTAAGAAGAAAAAGGGAAGTGGGAAGTCCAAGAAATTCTTCATGTATAAATTTCATGGGGATTTATCCTTCCCACATGGATCATGCGTTGCGGTAAAAGCGTACTACTATCTCATATCTACCCCAATTAATTAGGTAAGACACATGCTAGGAATGAAAAAGTGACTTATAGTGGTCCACACAAATAGGAAATAGCTTCTGTAGCTAATAGCATTTTGATGCAACGCCGAAAATAGTAGGGTCAAACCAGAATAAATTGTGGCGTGATTCTGAAAACTATTTGAAAAATAGGTCGTCTGCAATCTCTCAGCCCTCTGTGTCTACTTCACATATCACTGTTAAATCTATTAAGCATCTGCCGGATTCTATTTTTGTGCTCGAAAGGGGAAGTGTAGAGTCCTGTACGAAGCGTATCGCTTTGTAGTTCACCTCCAAACCATTTAAACTTTGACTTTATCAATCAGACTGAACGCTTTTTTCCTAGGAAAGAAAAGAAAATCTGGCTATAAGGAGAGTATGTGCTCCCATGAATCGCATCAGACCTGATTAAGGAATGGTTACTGGGTGTCCTTGGATAACTATCAAGTTGGAGGAAAATAAATTTCAACAAAGTGATTTCCACTTTCATGAAGCATAAACTACTTAGCAAATCAACTTGTTTTTTTGTTGGTAAATAAAATTTAGCATCCAGTGTGAATAAATCCATAGAAATCAAAAAATAAAATATCCATAAATTAAAAAGGAACTGTCGAAAAAGTCCATAATATAGTCCCAATGTGATTGGATACATATATTGCCATTTAATCTACAACATCATTCGCTTCTATATATACATACCTCACCTCATAAGACTATAAGGATACCCCCATTCACCAGTAATCCTATATTAGGATGTTTGCCCATTTTGCATCTTGTCTGGTTGTGCCATGGAACTTAACAAAGACTGGAACACACTTTCGAGTCCACCAGTGGATCAGTGAGTAGACCCTAGAATAGTCTTAGATGAAAGAAAAATTTGAAAAAATGCACTTTCATGAGTCTACCTGTGAAGATTACGAGCGGACTCCTATAGAACAAAGGTCGACCCTAGAAGCTAAAGTTGGGAATTGTATCTTAAAAGTCAATCGTCAACCTGTTGATGATTGAGATGTATATGAATTAATAAATAATAAAAGTTATTTGGCATTCTTCATCACATATTTTGTACATCTTCATAACCTCATGTAAGGTGATGAAGTCCTTAGGACTCTTATAAATGATAAAATAGGATTTATCTACAAGTCCTTAAACCTGTTCGTAATCAAATGATATGCTATTACTAGGATAATAACATTATCAAATATAAGTTGTTGTGTGCCATATTTGTTGGTTGTCCTCTTAACTAAGGAGTGTAGAGACACTAGTATGTCACACAGGTGAAGTGTAGGAGTATATTTCACTGAACGTGATCTGATCTGGAACACTCTGCTATCAAGAGATGTTCTGAGTGGATTTGGGTATAAGTGTCCCTCCAACCTGAGATCACCACGGTGACTAGCAAGCAACTTACTATACTTTGGTACTGGACTATCTGAATTTCTAATTAAGTGACGAAAGTGTTCTGGGTACAGTCAAGTACTTGCGAAGTTGGTGTGCGAGTCAAGAAGGGATTGACCCTTCCTAGTGATAGGAGATAATGCTCTTGTGTTTAATTTAGCAAAATCTTGCGAGGGTAATCCATGTGAGGAGTCACGGGATTTATAAAGTTGAAATACATTTTGGATGAACTGATTAAAGAGTTGATAGTGAACTCTAAAGTCATCCTATGCATTCGGAGTCATGGGGATGAATTATACGGTAACCATAGTCCAAGGGTTTTTGAATGTTGCTTTGCAATCATTCGGCCTATCCGGACGTCGGGTATCATTGCTAGATGGTCATTTCAATTAGTACAGAAAGTTTATCTTGTGCTACCGGCTTCGGTTTGAACCTATAGGGTCACACGTATAGAAGTTTTTAGATTGATCAAATTACTGACAGATGATTAAAAATCGTCCAGGGGTACATTGGTCAATTCGATTGACAAATTATCCTAAGCAAAGGTTGCAGTAAAATAATTATTGAATTATTGAAGGATTAATTAGCAATTACATTGCTAATAAACTAAATTTGATTGAATGATTGGGCTTAGGTTGAGTCAAATTGAATAAAATTCAATTTGGCTGAAATTTCAGAATTGTATGTTAGACGTACAATCATAATTTCATGTCTTACATAAACATTTAAATCCTGGTATTTATTTTTATGGTAGAGATTAGATCTCAAGCATGCATAAAAATTAAAGAGTTTAATTTTTAATTGCTTCTGCTGATTTCTAGAAAATTTTTAAAATCATGCATGCTACCCTTTCAATGGTATCAGAGCCAAAGGTTAAAGTAATATTTAAATGTTTATGTTTAAAACATGATTTCTAATTCTAGTATTCAAGTAATCAGATTGGGTGGATCACCAGGCCGTCCGGTCATAGGAGAAAGAAGGGTTTCATGACCATCTCTTCCCATTCCATGGGGTCTCCTATGGCGTGTAGGGGTGCCATTGTCATCAAATCCCTTGAAGATGAACTGCGAAAGGAAGATTAAAAATTGTTTTAATCTTTGTAAATTAAATCAAAGATCATAAATAGGTTTAGATGAGATCTAAAAGGATTCATGATTGATTTATTTGCTGTTTTTGCATGATTAATCAAATCTGAAAAATAAAGTTGCATATGATGTAAATTGTCTAAGTAGAATTCATATTGTAATATATGTGTTGTATGAACATGAATTAAATCTGATTTATGCATGTTTATTTGACAAATTTAAGATCTGAAAAATTTGTTTTAAGAACTAAAGTTTGTGTTTAAAAATGCGATACATAACTTATGCAATAATCTGAAATTGTTTCAATACATACACTTAATTAAGAATTAAGTGATGAAACCCTAGACCTAGAATTGAGAATTGAACATCCAAGGACATTGCATAAATCTTGGAACTTGGTTAGCTCAAATAAGGTCCTATAAACTGGGTTAGACCTAGGGTTAAAATCAAAGATGGACTAATTAGAGTAGTTGATCAAATCTATCTAAATTGTAATTAGATTAGTTCAAGGATACTCTAAATCAAATACAATAATTGTACTTGATCAAGTTCATGTCTTTGATTAGACTAAATGGAACTTGATTAAGGCTCAGTGCTTGAGCTCGAGTCATTAGGATGGTCAAATCAAAACTGATTAACCAGTCGGTGTCTAAGGTAAGTTTGGCAGTTTCGATCGGTGGTTTTTAATTGGCAGCTACTTGTTAGCATCCCTCATATGCCATGAAAATTTTGAAATAATTTTCAGATTGCAGCGGAAAAACATATGCGGGATCCGTTCATCGCATGAACGTGTTTTAAAACCATTCGTTTGTAGATAGATTAGAATTAAATTATTTTAAACTATTTTAAAATCATTAAGAAGATTAGATCTTCACCTTGTGCGGGTAGATGGTCTCCGCAAATCTGATTTACGTGGTATTTGATGAAGGTTCAGTGAAAGCCGCACACGCGTCCGGCCTCTACAGGTATCCACACGAAGTATTGAACCGATCGAAGCCTTCGTATCTCCCCGGGGTGCTAGCTCCCTTGCAGAGACAACTCTTGATGGCTGATATCCTCCCTACTGCAATCAACTCTTGATTGTTTTTGAGAGGAAGAACAAAGATAAAGGGAGAAGATGATAACACCCTTTGCAGCCTTTTCTATCGTTCTTGTGGTGGAAGAAGGAATCAAGGAGGAGGAGCCCACAACACCACCACCTTTTTTTTTTTTTTATGGCTTGCGGCTGATAACAAGAGGAGAATGGAGGGGCTTCACGGCACAAAAGGAGAGGGTAGAAAAAACTTCACGGCAGCCCCCTTTTTATTCCTTTTTTAAGATAAAGTTGGAGCTCCTAAAATTTAGGAGCTCCATTCTTATCCATTATTCAAGAGGAGGGGCGTGGGCCCCTCCTCCTTTTCTTCCCGTGAAATGCCAAGGGAGGGGTGTACGCCCCTCCCTCCTTATGTTACATCATGCACGCCTCCACTTGATCTAATCAAGTGGAGGTTAGGGGCTTAATCTTAGGAGGTTTAGTCTCTTTCAAAAAGGACTAACTGCACCCCTTTTTTTTTTTTTTAGAAATCCTATTCCAAGTAGGACTCTAATTTAATTTGAAATCCTAATCCAATTAGGACTTCATGAATCCCACTCCAAGTAGGACTCATGATCAAGTCCAATTAATTAAATCTAATTAATTAAATTGCAATCCGATTGCAATTATTTCTTCTTCCAACCACTAACTCTTAGCGGGTTATCCATTTATCAATCTAATTGATTATTTGAGATTCCTAATCACATTCAACCATCGGATCAGTCAATACCTCTAATGTGTGTAACCCCATAGGTTCTATTCTGACTGGTAGTGAGATATATTGCGATCTCTATCACAATATCATTGAAAACTCCTTTCAATGGGTTGAAACAATTCCAACTCAACTCATCAGGGTTCATCGACCATCAAGATGATCCCTGTGAGTCTCACCATCCACCAGTGACACCTAGCAGTATGTAGTGGCTACCCAGCAGAACAGAATGATGAACCTCTAGGTGCAGTTATCGTATGATACAGTCCTTCTATCATGGATCCCTACAGACCGGAGGTCATGGATAACTCGTCAAACTCCGTCGTCTGTCATATGTCTAGATTTATTCGACTTGAGTTCGATAGTGGAAAACTCTTTCTCCACTGTATTTACTGCCCTGGCCAAGGTCTTAGAACTCAGTCTAATAAATCACATAGGATCTCTCCTCTTCTATCAAGGTCGATAGATTCCATGTAAGTGCATACCCTACTCCTACAGTGAACTTACTGCAGCCAATCTACACTACAAGGACCCATATGGCTAGAGACCATGTATACGTGTAGTCAAACTACAATAACCTCACTGTGAGTAGCCGAAGCACCGCAGGTCAAAGGACCAGTCATACTACTGCAACATCAAGCAAGTCACTGACGAGTGGATAGACATCCAAGTGACTTCTTGTCTTGGTCACGCTCAGTACCCTTGTTCTCTAACAAGCACCTACACTATCACTTCAGTGTCCCTACACTCTGGACTCGAGTCTCGTCCATCCAGAAGAAAAGTGATCTGTGCACTGATCGGATTGATCACCGTCCTCGTGACGATCCATTGATCAGGAGCATTTAGAAATTAATCACCAATGATACATGGCTCAAATTCTCAACTCTTGAGAATATGTACCATCATCTTATTAATTTCTTGGACGATTCATAGACACATAAACAATATGAATGAAAAGATGCCCATTTATTATTCGATAATAATAAAGTCAAGTACAAATTTATGTCCTAGAATTAATAATGTGTCCGCCAGATTGGCTTCTAGGGCATACATCTAACACTACTCGCACTAATTTGGTCTTTGATGAGTTAATGGCAAATTTCTCCCACCGATCTCACTTACCTAGCCGATATGGTGAATCATGTTTTGACTAGATCACCTAATGATTCGAGCTGACCCATGCCTATAAGGATCAGTGTGATTGATTTAGGTGCCTATGAACCGGCTTGAATATAATTCTTTTTTTTAATCTGACATGGCGAAGTCAGTGGGAGGATCAAGATTAGCCGGTCCTTCTCTTCTCTATTAAATCAAATTCTCTAAAATTATTAGGTCCCTAAAATGAAATAGTTATGAAGATGACTACCTCACTGCCTCCCTTTAAATTGAATGATAATGGGTCCAGTGGTTCGATAATCATTGGAGGTGCCACACGTCTGGCGCTTATTTGCCATTGAAATTATCATCCATAATATGATAAGTCAGTTGTACTTTCTATAGGGTGATTCGGTTGGCCGAGCCACACTCGGACCTGGTCATCTGTTAGTGGGTTACACTGAATTCTGTATGTTAATGGTTGGACCTGACCAGGACTTTCAATAGAGGTGCCACACGCCTGCTGAAGAGGAACCTGGGGCAGAATTGACATTAGAAATTGTTTGGTTGAAACAATTGGTAAAGAACCTATCCATAGATGCACATGGGTTGGCCGAGCCACACTCGGGCCCATATGCGATCTGTGTGGATTCCAGTGCATACTAAAGGATTAGGGTAATTCTTCGGATTAAAGGTAGTGGCTATCAATTCGAATAAAATAGTAGAAGAACCTCTAGACTAAAGTCCAAGTCTTTAGGTTTAATTAATTTGTATACTAATAGTGTTATGTTTTTCCTTTTATGCAGAAATGACCATAAATTTATCACTCCGATCGCTATTGGATAGTGATAAGATGACAAGACTAAATTTTAATAACTGGCATAGAAAGTTGAAAATTGTTCTAGAGCACGAGCGAATTTTGTACGTTTTGACAGATCCGGCACCTGAGCAGCCTGCTCCGAATGTACGGAGAGCGGTCTGAGACACTTACCTGAAGTGGCTCAATGACCGAACCATGGTCTGTTGCATTATGCTAGTTGCTATGAATGACGAGTTCAGTCACAGGTTCGAGAATACTCAGCTAGAATATATGCTTCAAATGTTGAATGAGTCTTTTGGCATTTCCGACGATGTTGAAAGGCACAAGACTAGTTGTGCGATTTTCAGCACTCGAATAAAGGATGGGGTCTTAGTTACTGATCATGTACTGTACATGATCAAGTTGATTGAGCGCCTGAATAAGCTCGGATTTTTTCTGCACGATCAGTTGGGAAAGGATTCGATACTGAATTTCTTGCCTACATCTTACCGCCCATTCCTTACTCATTTTAGAATGACAAAGCCTGCAGTGAATTACCACGGATTGCTGGAATTACTGCAGACCTTTGAGAAGGATCATCAGCTCCAGAAGGAGTCGGTGCATGTGGTGGAATCTTCAAGAGGGCGTCGTCCCTTTAAGAAAGGGAAAAAGGAAAATAAAACTAAAAATAAGAAGGTGCAACGTGCTAAGACATCTCAGCAAAATCAGACTAAGAACATCAAAGCTGACTAGAGTGAGGCAGAATGCTTCTATTTGTGATAATTCAACCTAGGTATTAGATACTGATAGTCCTTTTAACATTTGCAATTTATTGCGGGGACTTCAGGTTAGTGAGAGATTTGGAAACAGCAAAAGATTTTTGAATGTTGGAGATGGAAGATCTGTTCCAGTTCTAGCTTTAAGAGGCCTTAAACTTGTTTTCAATTCTCATATAATTGTCTTGAGTGATTGTCACTATTGTCCATCGTTCTTACTGAATGTGATTTCTGTAGGCCTATTGGCCATAAACGGTTATAAAATTTCAATAAAGAAATTTTTTTGTGATATCATTATGAATGGTGTTACTGTAATGAATGGACGATTGAATAATAGCATCTACTTGTTATCACAACCTGTTAATGTAATGTACACATCAAGAAAGCGCCCTAGAATAGATAGTGTCTCCGATGTCTACTTTGGCACTGTAGGTTAGGTCACATTAATAAGAAAAGGATAAACATGTTAACTCAAGAGGGTATCTTCAAAGTTGATGGTTGTGAATTATTAACAACCTGCGCGTTCTGTCTTCTTGGAAAGATGACCAAGTCACCTTTTACTAAAAAAAGTGAACAAGCTAATGATATTTGAGCCTTGTACATTCTGATATATGTGGGCCCATGAGTACAAAAGCAAGAGGAAGATATTTCTATTTCATTACATTTACAGACGACCTATCTAGGTATGGGTATGTCTATCTTAAGAAACATAACTCTGAATCGTTTGAAATGTTCAAACAATTTCGTAATGAAGTAGAGAAACAAACTGGAAAGAGTATTAAAACTCTTCGGTCAGACCGAGAAGGTGAATATCTCACCAGTGAATTCATGACATATCTAGGGAAGAATGAAATTCTCTCTTAGTGGACTCCTCCTAGGATACCGCAATATAATGGAGTGTCAGAAAGGAGAAATCGAACTTTGTTAGATATGATTCGATCCATGATGGGCTTTGCTAGTCTGCCAATATCCTTCTGAGGATATGCACTCAAAATGGCTTGTTATATTCTTAATAAAGTTTCGAGTAAGTCTGTGACTAAAACACTATATGAGATGTGGACAGGACATAAACTAGTACTCACTCATCTTAGGGTTTGGGGGTGTCTGGCTTACGTTAAATGTTTGAAAGTAAATAAACTTGAGGCTAGGTCTGACATATTATTTCTACCTTGCTGAGGAACAAAAGTTGTTCGTCAGCAATAGTGCTATTTTCTTGAAGAAGAAATTCCTTGAAGAAAGAACTAATGGCTCTAATATAGAACTTGAGAAAGTTCGACAAGTAGAAAAATCGACACCATCCATTAAACCTTTAGAGTCTGATTTGACTAGATCAAACCCAGAAACCGTTATAGAGGCATCTTTGAGGCGATTTGGTAGAGTACTACGTCAGCCGGACAGATACTACGGTTTCTTGGTCCGGGACAGAATTCCTGTTGAACTCGATGAGAATGATGAGGATCTAATCACTTATATGGATGCTATGCAGAGGTATGACTTTGACAACTGGCTTGATGCTATGCAGTCTGAAATAGAGTCCATGAAGGTTAATAATGTGTGGACATTGGTTGACCCACTTGAAGGGATAAAACCCATAGGGTGTAAATAGATTTACAAAAAAAAAGAGGCGCAGACGGAAAGGTAGAGACCTACAAAGCCCGTTTGGTTGCCAAAGGATATCGTCAATGTTATGGTATTGACTATGACGTTATGGTGTTGACTGTGACGCAATATTTTCCCCCGTGGCAATGCTCAAATCCATTCGGATTATGCTTGCAATAGCAGCACATTTCGATTATAAAATCTGGCAAATGGATGTGAAAACCACTTTCCCAAATAGAGAGTTGGAAAAAGAGTTGTATATGATGCAACATGAAGGTTTTACATCTGCAAAAGAGTCTAAAGTGTGCAAGCTTCAGAAGTCCATATATGGATTAAAGCAAACTTCTTGGAGTTGGAACATATTTTTTGATAAGGTGATCAAAACATATGACTTCATTAAGAATGAAGAAAAATCTTGCATATATAAATGGGCTAATGGTTCGGTGATTATATTTCTTATTTTATATGTGGATGATATTCTCTTAATCAGGAATGATATCCTTGCATTACAGGAAATAAAAGTTTGGCTTTCATCACAATTCTCCATGAAGGATTTGGGAGAAGCATCCTACATCCTAGGGATGAAGATCTATAGAGATAGATTTAAAAGATTTTTGGGTTGTCCCAATCCACGTACATAGATACCATGCTGAAGAGGTTCAGCATGATAAATTCCAAGAAAGGCTATCTTCCGATAGGCCATGAAATTCATCTCTTTAAAAAGAATTATTCGACAACTCCTCAAGAGAGAGAATGTATGAATAGGATTCCATATGCTTCGACAGGAGGATCTATTATGTACGCCATGATATGTACCAGATCAGACATGGCATACTCAGTAGGAGTAGTGAGTAGATACTAGTCTGATCCAGGTAACAACCACTAGAAGGTTGTGAAAATCATTCTTAAGTATTTGAGAAATACTAAGGACTAGTGGCTAGTCTACGGAGATGCTGACTTGAAACTAGTAGGATATACTGATTCTAGTTTTCAGTCAGATCAAGAAGATAGTAAAAGTATGTCGGGATATGTTTTTACCCTGAAAGGTGGTGCTGTCTATTGAAAAAGTTCCAAGCAGCATATTATGGCTGATTCAATGTGCGAGACAGAGTACATTGCTGCATCCGATGCCGTCAAGAAAGCTGTATGGTTGCGAAAGTTCATCACCGAGCTTGGAGTGGCACCCTCCATTGATGGTCGAGTTCCATTTTTCTACGATAGTACTGGAGCCATTGCTCAAGCAAAGGAACCAAAGGCACATCAGCGGATCAAGCACATTCTGCGTCGGTATCATCTTTTTCGTGAGATAGTAGAACGAGATGACATAGATCTTCAGAAGATCGAAGGAAAGAAAAATCTGGCCGACCCATTTACTAAAGTCTTCGGCATGAAGGAGTTCAATTATCATAAGTCGAAGATGGGTATATGATAATGTACCGATTGGCTTTAGTCCAAGTGGGAGTTGTTAGGAATTGTATCCTAAAAGTCAATCGTCAACTTGTTGATGTTTGAGATGTATATGAATTAATAAATAATAAAAGTTATTTGACATTTTTCATTGCATATTTTGTACATCTTTATGAACTCATGTAATGTGATGAAGTCCTTAAGACTCTTATAAATGATAAAGGAGGATTTATCTACAAGTCCTTAAACCCATTTGCGACCAAATGATACGTTATTACTAGGACAATGGCATTATCAAGTATAGATCGTTGTGTGCCATATTTGTTGGTTGTCCTCTTAACCAAGGAGTGTAGGGACACTAGTATGCCACACAGGTGAAGTGTAGGAGTACATTTCACTGAATATGATCTGATCTGGAACACTCTACTATCAGGAGATGTTTCGAGTGGATATGGGTATAAGTGTTCCTTTAACCTGAGATCGCCATGGTGACTAGCAAGCAACTCACTATACTTTGGTATCGGACTATCTGAATTTTTAATTAAGTGATGAAAGTGTTCTGGGTATAGTCAAGTACTTGCAAAGTCGATGTGTAAGTCAAGAAGGGATTGACCCTTTCTAGTGACAGAAGATAATGTTCTTGTGTTCAATTTAGCAAAAGCTTAGCCAGGATAATCCATGTGAGGAGTCACAGGATTTGTAAAGTTGAAACATATTTTGGATGAACTAATTAAAGAGTTGAAAGTGAACTCTGAAGTCATCCTATACATTCAGAGTCATATGTATGAATTATACGGCAACCATAGTCCAAGGGTTCTTGAATATTGCTTTGCAATCATTTGGCCTATCCGGACGTCGGATACCATTGCTAGATGGTCATTTCGATTAGTACAGAAAGTTGTCTTGTGCTACCAGCTTAGGTTCGAACCTATGGGGTCACATGCATAGAAGTTTCTAGGTTGATCAAATGGCTGATAGATGATTAAGAATCATCCAAGGTACATTGGTCAATTCGATTGATAAATTATCCTAAGCAAAGATTGCAGTAAAATAATTATTGAATTATTGAAGGATTAATTAGCAATTAGATTGCTAATGAACTCAATTTGATTGAAAGATTGGGCTTAGGTTGAGCCAAATTAAATAAGATTCAATTTGAGCTACATCAGGGTTTAATCTAATTGGATTGGGTTCGACCCAAGTAGATTGGGCTTGACCAAATTGATGGGACTTGACCAAATTGGATTAGACCTGACCCGAGTCAATTAGAAGTCCTTATTTGATAAGAAATCTAAGTCCAAAAAAAAATGCAGAATTTTTGGGAGTTCTAAAGTTCAGAAAAATTCTGAGATTGGGCCGCGCACATCTTCTCCTTCCTCTCCTTCATCACCATCCTCATCTTCTCGAAGAACAATCAAAGGTTGAGTGATTCGAAAGAGAAAAGTTCAGCCATTGCAGCACCTCTGCGCGAGCTAGCACTCCCACAGTTGTCAATCTTCCTGAAGCTTCGCGTGGATGATCCATATAGGCCGGACGCGTGTACAGCTACAGAGCGTGATCAAGGAGTCATCAAAGGCTTCCAGCGAATCAGGTATGAGATTTGATCTCATTAGAAATTAAGACTAGATATTAATATGGTTGCTGAAATTTTAGGGTTGCTGAAATTTCAGAATTGTATGTTAAGACATACAATCATAGTTTCATATCTTACATAAACATTTAAATCCTGGTATTTATTTTTATGGTAGAGATTAGATCTCAAGCATGCATAAAAATTAAAGAGTTTAATTTTTAATTGCTTCCACTGATTTCTAAAAAAATTTTAAAATCATGCATGCTACCCTACAAGGGTTCCTTTCAGCTAATGTGATGCAGGAGCATCCTCTTTGGGCGTGGAGTATTGGCTCTAGTTCCTTGGGCATGGAGATTGAGTTCCCTCCTTGGGTGTGCACGAAGTTATATGGGGTTCAAAGAGTTTCAATATCAATCATGTTGAGCCCAATTGAATCATGGGGTGAGCGTGGAAATAGAGCCCAACTATGAAGCACCAAATCACCATGAGTTAAGTCTATTATTGAGCCATAAGTCCAACATTAGGTGTCAAGTCATATTGGGTCATGTACGGAGAATTTAGCTTAGTCGTGTGAGTGAAATTGAGTCCAAGTTGTGGTGAGATTAAGTCCTTATAATAAGTGAAATTAGTTCACAATTGATTAGGGCCTTCAATGCTTAATTAGGCTGATTTTCAAGCGTGAAAGGGTCTTAGATTGTGTGGGATTTCTCCATGTGTCCCACGGAAGAAGTCGTAGTGGTACTAGGAGAAGGACCATGCGGCAAGGGGGACTAATCCTAGTTGGACTAGGAATTGGTATGCGGTTGGAGTTATCCTTTTAATCTCCAACCCGCACACAGTCTAGGGGTGGCACTTGTCCAACCCTTAGTTGGCAAGGGGATTAGGAAGTTTATCTTCTGATTTATTTGATTTTTAGCCGGATCTATTTTTAGTTAAGTCCTTATTAGGTTAGGAGTTTTCTAAAATTCTATTGTCAATATTTATCTCTTGCCAACCTCTCTCTATAAAAGAGGAGGTATAATGACTCAATAAATCAACAAAATTTTTGAGAAATTTTTGAGTATTTAAATGTTCTTCAGTGGGGAGAGAATCTTCTACGTGCTTGGTGAGACTCCAAGAAAAATTAGAGAAGAAGCTGAGACTCCTTCCTCTCAATGGGTTGGATCGTTTGGAGGTGAGACTCTTCCATTAGTCCAATAGTTATCCTTTTTATTTCTACTTTAATTATCTTGTTCTCTGTAGTTTTCATCAACATCAGATCCTACTCTATTCATCTATACCATCTACATAATTTTTAGACTTTAGTGTCCACCTCGAAATCTAAACAATTCAACCGCACCATCAAATCAGCTTTTCCCTTCTAGCCGCTGCCACCCAATCCAAATCAATTTTCCAACCCATCCTCTTCCTTCTTCCTTTCATCCACGTGAAGCCCTAGCCTCCATTACCTCTGAAGAAGAAAAAAGAAAAGAGAGAGAGAGAGAGAGAGAGAGAGAGAGAGAGAGACCATCATCTAAGGTTCAAGATCCTTTGCCATATCTGGCCTGCACCAGTTTGGTATCAGAGTAAAGATCGCCATGAGTACTCACAGCGGACGCCCCTACAGTATGGAAAGGCAACTTGCTGAAGCTGCATGAACTCACCCAGTAAGTGGCTACCTTGAATCGGAAGGGGGACACCATTTGGGATTGCCTCTTCTCTGAGCAAAATCATGAAGGAGATGGCCCCGACGTTGCTGAACCTGCAGAAAATTCAGACGTGTCGTTTGATGGAGAGCCCGACGTTGAGGCCTTTTTCCCTAGGGTCTTCCACCCCAACGACACCCTAGAGGACACCGAGCCCCTCCCCCAAATAATCCTCGCATGGGGATTAATTTTGGGAACCCCTATGTGCAGCAAAATCAGTGAGAGCGCAACGACTCCAACGAAGCCATGAAGTGGGTTCGTGTAGAGTTTGCCGACTACAGCAGAAGTATGGATCCAACCCACTTCTAGGATTGGCTGATGTCCCTTGAAGACTACTTCGATTGGTTTAGTATCTCCAACAAAGTCAAGGTATGATTTTGTCGGGTCACCCCTGCACACGTTGCGACAATCGCAACGAAAACATATGAGCGAGGTCGTTCATCACATGAATGTCCTAGAAAAGGTAGATTTCAAAAAAATTCTGAGTTCTCTAACTCAAAAAATTAAGAGATCTAAGAAAAGATTAAAATTAAAAAACTTGATTAATTTCAAATCTACAATAACGAATTGTAAAGATCCTATCTTTACCTTTGAGTGGATAGATCTTCACCGCTATTTGATGATTGATGGTGTCACGCCCCCGACCCGAAATCGCAAGCCGGGGGCGCGCCAACCGCTGCACACCTATACAAAACTCTCCCCACGAGCATGCAAGGCATCTTAACCAAACATCTCAATTATATAAATCTAAAATAATTAAACTAAATAAAAATGCAATTCTTATTCCATTGACTAACTCAAGTCATAAAGTCTCACGGTTCTAAATATGCAGCGGAACAATAATTTACCAATATGCAAAACTTAGTTCTTAAAATAACAAAACCTTACAATGTCTAACAATCATAATAAATGTCCAAGATAACAGTTCAACTTAAATAACCCTAATCTAAGATAGCTTGCGCCACAATCCTTCTAGTCGCTCTTCCATTTTGGAACCCCAATAGACTAGTTCTCGAAATTTATAAAACAACAAGAAATTGTATAATGAGCTAACAACCCAGTAAGTAATGAACACTCTAGCTAGATAAATCGGGCAATAATATGTAGAAAATAAATATATATACAGTTTTAAGGTACAAGTCAAATATTTCTTATCTTCTTAAGATTCTTTTCACGGTTTCGAGATTCTTTCACATATTCAATTCATCTTGTCGATCCTGAACTATGACCACATATTTTCTGTGGCAGGGTCATCAACACGAACTAATCTTCTTGTGGTGAGTCCTTCGAGACAGTCAATGGCCAACATATCTGCCCTCATTGGCGGGGTCCTCAACATAGCCAAGTCAAAGTTCAATTAGTTCTCTATTTCATATTTCAGTTATAAAAACATGCAATGTCAAATCCAAATATCGTTCATATCTTCAATTCTTTCAATTTATTAGACTCAACTCAACAGTCAGAAACTATGACCACATGTTTCCTGTGGCAGGGTCATATCACCGACTAATCTTCTTGCAGTACCAATGTATTAGCCTCCATTGGCAGGGTCCTCAACATAGTTCGACTGCGAGTCTAAATCTATTTCATATTATTATCTTTTCTCACATTATGTTCAGTGTTCCAAACCAAAAGGTACAATGTGATCGGTTATTTCAATTTCAAAAATAAACTACGCAATAGCACGTATCCTGTCAGATAGTGATTACGGTTGTCGGTCCATAGGGATTGGAGAATAAGTTATTTTTCTTTAAAAATAAATCAAGAAGAAGAATTTGCTAACTTGATTTAACTAAATTAATCTATGAGTATGAATTAGAATTTATCATAGTAAATGGATCTAGGGTTTGGAGTCCACCGCATAGCATTGCATCAGGGTCTGTGTTCTTATTTTTTTTTTTCTTTTGGAGAGGCATGCAAATTGGCTACAAGCCTTTTAAAATAAAAACATAAAGAGTTTTAGGAAGATCCATCTTAGGTATAGCAAAAGTGTCTACCTAATTATGCTAACCTAGAGTGCAGTACACCTCATTTTTCTAGGCATGGATCATCTTAAACTACTTTAGCAAACATGAATAGTAAATAGCATGTTCAAAGTTTAAACATCATGAAAAATTTTTTCATTGATAATAAGAATTTAAACAAGCTCCAAAAAATTAAAAAAGTAAGAACTACAAATGTCCTGTTACATTGCTAGGGCTTCATCCAGCCCTAGATTAGATGTTTAGCTGCGCATGGCTTCCTGACGACCTCTCATCTTCATAAAAAAATAAATAAATACCCTTCCGCTCCCGTTCTGCTGAGTGCTCTGCTCCCAGCGTAAAACTCCTCTGTCCTCCCCTCCCCCCTTATGAAGAACTCTCCTCCCTTTTATATCCTTCCTGACCGTGGAGGATCGGATTTTTTTATTTTGAGGGAGGATATGCAGGTGATGGATCCGCGGATGAGTAGCTGGATTGGAAGACGCCAATGCTGCTCCAACGCGAAGGACGATGTGGGCGATGAGAGGATTCTGTGCTGGCTCTCATCTAGACACGCGGGGCAGGGGAGCTTCCATTTGGCTCGGGATTTGGATGGATCACGGAAGACCGTTGGGACTTGGTTCCAAAGCAAAGAAATTCGGAAGAAAAGATCACGGGCATGGTGAAATGCTGGGACGCAATCCTCGGAGAGGATGGATTCAACCCGAATGGGAGGAAGGTTGCGGATGCTTGCATGATTTCAGAGGTTGAGTGCGAACGGGAGGAATCCAGGAGAAGATCCGAGAGAAGATCAAATCTGGAACAAGAAATCTGGGAAGACGAGGGTGATCATATGCAGGGTGCTCACGGGATGCTCGGACGCGGTTGAATTCGAACGGGAGGGATCCGGAGGCGATCAAAGATTGGATACGGTTGAGCTGGGAGATAGGCTCTATTTTGAAACAGGGGGAAAACATGTGGATTTGAGCCATGAGCTGGGATGCTGGGATACGAACGAGATGTGAGTTATTCGTGGAAGGAGATTTGAGAGGATAAGCTTGGGAGCTATCAGGAGAAGGTGAAGATGCTGGGACTAAATCCACAAAGAGGATGGATTCTAGAATCAACTGGGAGAAAATCCTTGAGCGTGGAAGGAAAAAATCTACGTGGAATGGATCCTTGAAGCAGTGAGAATGATGCTGAAATGTGAGAGGATCTCGGAGGTTGGTGGGTGGCTGGAAGTTGAGCTTTGAATCGTAGAAGCAGGGGAGGGAAATGACGTGGGTTATGGAACTCCCATGGATCATGCGGCTTGTTCCGAAACAGGGAAAGAGAAGAGAAAAAAAATGATGTGGAAGATGAATACGGGCGTGAGGGATGATATGTGAATTTTATTTTTTTTAGAAAGGTGGTTGGGGTCCACTCGGGTAGGTTGGGAGGGTTTTGTTCTGAATCTAAAATAAAAAAAGTTTGGATACGTGGAGAAAATGGAAGAGGCCTCTGTTTTGCTAAGTTGGGAAGCTTGGTGCACACGAAAAATATGACGTGGAAAAAGGAATGGGTAGCTTCATGCACATGTGGAAGAAAGTAATCCACACATGGAACAGATTGGGACTAATTTGTGAATGGGATGACTCGACCTGCACACATTAGACTAGATCAATATAGAAAATCAATCAAACTTGAATAATTTATCTAAAATGAAATGATGAAGGAAACACATTTTTCTATGTTTAAATCCAAAGTATGTGCATAAAAATAATAATAAGTGCTATGTAAAATAGATTAATTTATACATTATTTAGCATTTATCACACCTCCAAACCTACATTTTGCTAGTCCTCGAGCAAAATGAAAAGAAATTAACTCACTTTCGCAGGAATTGCGATTGCATTTACCGTATGCAATAAGGCTTTAAACCCCTAGGTGGCCCTAGTGGACGAGTTTTGTCTCGTAAGAATTTTCAGTGAAGATACCCACAAACTTCAATCTTAAAATAAGTCTCTCTCTTTTTTTTTTATTATTTATTTATTTATTATTATTATTTTTTATTATTATTATTAAAATCTAATCTAAGATACATAAATGATAAGTGTTACGGGGGAACTTAGCCACCATGCCCCACGTGACCGGCACGCGCGCCCAGGAAGACTACGGCTGCCCCTTGATCCAGCAATCCGACCTCGGGTCGGATATCTTCGGCTCCGCAGCCCGACCCCGAGTCGGCCGCCCCTTGATCCAGCAATCCGACCTCGGGTCGGATATCTTCGGCTCCGCAGCCCGACCCCGAGTCGGCTGCCCCTTGATCCAGCAATCCGACCCCGAGTCGGCAATCTCTCGACAACAACAGACTGTTCCTCTGAGGCACGCCGCGGCCCCCTGCTCCACTACTCCCTGCAACGGCCGTATCCGGCGCTGCCCCACGATCCCCTGTAACAGCCGTACAAAGCGGAGCTCCACTATGCCCTGCCATGGCTGTACCCAGCGCTGCCCCACGACGCCCTGTAACGGCCATGTCAGTGGCAGCCCCATCGTGCCACACGATGACGAATCCCCGGAAAAACCCCCCAGCCTGATATATATGAGGCTGGGGGGAAGGGGGAGGGTAAGATATATCTTCCAGAGTATCATCTCACCTGCTACCTTCTCCTTCTCCTTCTCCTTCGATCTCCTCTGACTTGATCGTCGGAGGGCCCCCACTACCCCGGTGGTGGTGCGAGGCTTGCTTGCAGGTTTCACGGCGGAGGGCGGAGCGCAACCAAAGCAACTCAAAGGGAACCCCGTTCACACCGCTGTGCCAATCGTTCTCGGTTTGGACCACCAGCAACAGTTGGCGCTAGAGGAAGGGACGGATCTCAGAGCGATCGTAATGGCACGGCGAGGTGGTCGTGGAGCTTCCAATGCTTCTGGTCGCGGGGCCTCTCGCGCCTCCGGCCGGGAGGCCGCTGCATCTCCAACACACTCTCAGCAACACTCCACCACCCCACCGCCCATTCAGACGGTCGAAGCCGCCCAGTTCGACCAGCTAGCCCAGCAGGTTCGCACCCTCGCGGAGGCGGTGCAAAATCTGCAGGGTGCGATGTCCCGAGCGCCGCACCGGGCTCAGGAGCCACTGCTCCCTGAGCGCTCGCCTGTCCTCCTCAACCCGCGCTCCTTCCTCTCCCATGGGGAGGAGCGCCGGCGCGAGGAGGATTCTCGGGCACGGTCTATTCTGCCGGGTGATGAGAGTACAAAAGTGAAATTTTCATATTATCTTAATTAGTATTATAGTTAATTTTTATTAATAAAATTAATTAATTAATGTTTTATTTGTGCTTGAGTGAAATTCATCCAAGAAACCCAGTAACTCTGGATTTGAACCCAATGCCTGGCAGCCCAAGCTCAATAAATTTTCCAAACATCCACAGCATGGGGGCTTTGAATTTTTCTAATTTTCCAACCGACCGTGGAAACGGACTTTTTAATTCCAAGCATCATGGCATCTCATCCAAGGGACCTAAACCAAATCCAAGGGACTTAAATCAGACCCAAGAGACCTAAGCTAAACTAGCTCTTCAATTCCAAATGGCATCTTATTAGCATCTTTTCGTTTCCCCTGTTCTTCCCAGTTCATCCAAGCGAGGAGCCGACGGAAGAGAAGCGAGGAAAGCAGTCATCGGGAGGAGAAGAGTCCCAAGTCTCATCCGCTCCCAAACCGGCTCTTTCTTGCATCCCACCTTAGCAACTCCCCAACGAACAGAGTACGCGTGAGGAGCTTCCCATCGTCTTCCAACCGTCCGTGGCTCTCAACGGCAGCAAGGGAACTCCAAAGCCAATCCATCCGTTCGCATCCCTGCAGCCGAAGAGTCCCAAGCATTCAAATCCCAGCTTCATCCGCTCCCAGCAGCGTCCGTTCGCATCCCGCCTCAACAACCCCCCATCCGTTCCTGCAGCCGAAGAGTTTCAAGCAATTGAAACCATCCGCAATCCTCCAGCGTCCTTCTGTCTTCCCTTCAACATGCTGAAGGCGTCTATAAAAGAGGGGGAGAGCCATCCGGAGGAGCCATCTGGTGGAGGAGAACCAGCCGCACGGATTCATTCCTACACAGGCGGACGGGAGAGGAAGAGGAGGAGGTTCTATCGGCATTATTCCCAGTTCGGGCGAGAAAGGGAGGAAGGAGGAGGACACGGAGAGGAGGAATCCAAACAACAGCAGTCCTTCTTCCGATCTTTCCAGCCGGGCGAGGGAGGAGAGGAGCTAGCCGGGTGAGAGGAGGAGGAGACGCGAGAGAGAAGAGAAAACAGAGCACTCTGTTTTCTCAACCAAAGGAAAAAAAAAAAAAAGAAAAAGGGATTTATGCTTATTTTATTTATTCTATGCTAATCCTTTTTATGAAAATGTTTGCATCTCATATGGATAGCTAAATTTCTTTAAGCTAAGGCTAGGGAAAAGCCTAGCATTCTCTTCATGTATTTCCTTTAATCATCAATTGGATTTTAATGTTTTTGATTTGATTTATGGTGCAGTAGATTGATAGAAAATATTTCAAACTTATATATTTTCTTTGATTTGTTATTTCCCCCGGGTATAACAGATGCTTAGAAATCCCTGTAGTTTAAAATAGAATTACTGTAATGCTGCCCATAAAACTAAATCTATTTAACTGAGATAATAGATGATTTTAGGAAAAACATGATGAAGTGCTAGGCTGAATCCTGATGCCTTAGTTATATTTTGTTAATCCGAATATTATTTAGCCTTTAGTTTTTGTTCACTGTCAAATCCCTATGGATTCGATCTCGGACTCACCGAGAATATTATTTTGCTACACCCTATACTTGGGGTATCCTACGTTTAATTTTCTTTTTAAAAGAGCAAGATTAAAATCGTAGCAAGTTTTTGGCGCCGTTGCCGGGGATTTGCAACGTGCGATCGAGAACAAGGCTGAAAATTTCAACTCTTTATTTCTAGTTCTTCAATTTTTCTTTATTTTTAACACAGCTATTTCAAATCTTTTCCGATTCAAGGGCGACACAAAGCAGGACCAGTAACGAGGAAGATCAAGATCACATTTTTGGATTCCCGGAGTGAACGAACTCCGGCCGTGAGTATTTAAATTAATTTTCCTGTTTTGCTCATACTAGTCCTATTTTTCCTAGATTATAATTTTACTCTTATTTTAAAAAAAGTTAAAAAAATATTATTAATTAAAATAATAAAATAATAAATAAATAAAAAGAAAAAAAAATTTTAGCTAGTTTGCTTGATCAACTATTCAAATGCAATTTAATGACATGACATAAAATGATAAAAATCTTCTTGATTGTTGCATATAGTATAAAGCATTTGCATAAAATAATCTAAGGGCTGAACCCATTAACAAGATAAGGTCGGGATTTCATTACTCGTCCTTAGCCCAAAAATCATCCAAGTGCATAAATATCCTAAGCCTAATTAAAATCAACTAGACGTTGGCCCCTAAGGATAATCGAGCTCAATAGGACGAAGACCACTGAAAGTTGCACCAATTTCGCTCTATGACCCCGGTCGATGTCTAGGCAAGCTTTGTCCCTTTAAGTGATTAAAGGGAGACAGTTTCTGTTCGAGGAAAGTGGGTTTTAAGTGGGACCTTTGCTATACGCATCGTGACCCCTCCACTTACCTGGGAGCTTACCTGGTCGACTAGGTTATTAGACCGGATTGGAGGCTTAAGTGTACTCTTCAACCCAGTTAGGAGCTGTCTAGAATTTTTAGGAAAACCTTAGAAATTGTTGGGTGATGCATGTTTTAATTAAACTTTTGTTTTGCTGTATTAGGGTGTTTGTGTAAAAAAAAAAAAAAAAATAATAATAATAAAATAAAATAAAAAATAATAAAATAAAAAACTTAGTATATGCGGTTGTGGCAAAGAGATAAAACGAATAGATTATTTCGAGTTGAATCAAAAGATAAAAATTTAATTATTCAAAATTCAAATAATCAAATGGAAGATAATGGTAGTAATCAGGGAGATAATGAATTTCAGGATGACTTACCTATTAGAACGCTTCGTGATTATCTACAACCCGCTAGGACCAGTACCCCATCCTGTATGGTTATTCCTACTGCTGCGGGAGCTTTTGACATGAAACCAGGAATAATCCAATTACTTCCAAAATTTCATGGACTTGACTCAGAAAGTCCCTATTTGCACCTAAAAGAATTTGATGAAGTATGTTCAACACTTCAATTTAATAATATCAATGAAGAGGTAGTGAAGCTTAAGTTATTTCCTTTTTCTTTAAAGAAAAAAGCTAAGTCATGGTTACACTCCTTAAGGCCTAGGACCATAGCTACCTGGCAAGAAATGACAAGAGAATTTTTAAAGAAATTCTTCCCAACACATAAAACAAACACACTTAGAAGAAATATCATGAACTTTGCACAAAAAGATGGAGAAACATTTTTTCAGTGTTGGGAAAGATTTAAGGACCTTCTCCTTGCTTGCCCACATCATGGATACGAAATTTGGAGAATCATCAGTTTCTTTTATGATGGTTTGACCTCCAATATGAGACAATTTGTGGAAATGATGTGTAATGGTGAATTTATGAATAAGGAACCAGAGGAAGCCTGGGACTATTTTGATCTGTTGGCAGAAAATGCACAGGCCTGGGATACAACAGATAAGAACGAGAAACCTCAAAAATCGACTAATACTAAAGGAGGAATGTATCATGTTAAAGAAGAAAATGATGTAAATTTAAAGATTGCTAATCTAACTAGGAAGGTTGAAGCCATTGAATTAAGCAGAGCCAATACAGGAAAGACACCTACTATAGATGAAAGTATTTGTGAAATCTGTGAGAGTAATGCACACTTAACCAAGGATTGTCCTACAATCCCCGCCTTCCAAGAAGTGTTGCATGATCAAGCGAATTTCACAAATGCTTATAAGAGACCATTTCCTGAAACATATAATCCTAGTTGGCGAAACCATCCTAATTTTAGTTGGAGACATGGACCCACTGCCAATGAATCTCAAGGGAATTCCATACCCTATGTGCCACCCCATAAGAGATCTCTTGAGGATACTTTGCAGGCATTCATGCAAGGGCAGACCCAGATAAATCAGAATACCATGCAGTCACTTCAAGAACTTAAAAATTCTGTAGGTAGAATTGAGGCTCAACTCAATGTTAGGGAAAAAGGGACATTTCCAGCCCAACCTCAATCTAACCCAAAGGGTCAACATGAGGTCCATGAAGCAAGTTCATCCCAACCTAAATTTGAACAAGTTAAGTCTGTTACAACCCTTCGGAGTGGAAAAATAATTAACAAAGAAATTCCAACAAAAGATGACAAACCTAAAAAATCTATTGAAAAGAATGATGAAGATGATAATGAACAAAATGATCCAATACTGCATCACAAGATAGTTGCTCCATTTCCTCAGCGCTTGCTTGCAGCTAAAAAGGGAATACCTGATCAAGAAATTCTGGAAATCTTTAAACAAGTAAAGATTAACATTCCTCTATTAGATGCCATTAAGCAGATTCCATCTTATGCAAAATTTTTAAAAGATCTTTGTACCATAAAGCGAAAGCTTTACGTACAAAAGAAAGCTTTTCTAACTGAACAGGTGAGTGCTATTCTCAAACACAACACCCCACCTAAATATAAAGATCCTGGTTGTCCTACCATATCTTGCATCATAGGAAACTTCAGGATACAACGAGCCCTTCTGGATTTAGGTGCTAGTGTTAACTTACTGCCCTATTCAGTTTATGAACAGTTAGGACTTGGTGAATTAAAACCCACCAAGGTTACTCTCCAACTTGCCGATCGATCTATAAAGATACCAAGAGGAATAGTCGAGGATGTACTTGTCTAAGTTGATAAATTTTATTTTCCAGTCGACTTCATAGTATTAGATACCCAGCCTGTCATGAATTGTACCACTCCAATACCTGTCATTTTAGGCCGCCCATTTCTAGCTACTTCCAATGCTTTAATCAACTGTCGAAATGGAATAATGAAAATGTCATTCGGGAATATGACTATAGATTTTAATATATTTAACATTTGTAAACAACCCGATAATGACAATGAAAATGATGAAATTCATGGAGTTAATCTGATCGACTCCATTGTAGAAGATGTTCTTGTCCCATCTCTTTCTTCTGATCCTTTAGAAACATGCCTAACTCATTTCGGAAATACATATATCAACCAAAATTTTAGAAAAATCAGTGCTATATTAGATTCAGCTCCTTTGTTGGATACAGATAGGTGGAAATCTCGATTTGAAGAATTGCCCACACGCAACAATAGTCCTCTACCATCTAGTGTTCAAGCACCTAAACTTGAGCTAAAGCCTTTGCCATCTGAGCTCAAGTACGCATACCTTGGTCAAGAAGAGACCTTTCCTGTGATCATATCATCCCAACTCGAACAAAATCAGGAATTAAAATTATTAGAAATTCTCAAAGAGCATAAGGGAGCATTAGGGTGGACAATTGCTGATATCAAGGGAATTAGTCCCTCAATTTGCACTCATAGAATCCACTTAGAAGCTGATGCCAAACCTTCTCGTCAACCTCAACGTCGATTAAACCCAAACATGAAGGATGTGGTTAGAGCAGAAGTTCTGAAACTTTTGGATGCGGGTATGATCTACCCAATTTCAGATAGTAAATGGGTAAGTCCAACCCAAGTGGTCCCGAAAAAATCTGGTGTTACTGTAGTCAAAAATGCCAACAATGAATTAGTTCCAACTAGGGTCCCCACTAGTTGGCGTGTATGCATTGACTATAGGAAACTTAATTCTGTCACTAGGAAGGATCATTTTCCTCTACCTTTTATTGATCAAATTTTAGAAAGGTTAGCGGGTCATAAATATTATTGCTTCCTAGATGGCTATTCAGGTTACAACCAAATTGCAATTGATCCTGAAGATCAGAAAAAGACCACTTTTACATGTCCTTTTGGCACATTTGCTTACAAGAGAATGCCTTTTGGATTATGTAATGCTCCTGCAACCTTCCAAAGATGCATGCTCAGTATTTTTTCTGACATGGTTGAGCGTTTTTTGGAAGTCTTCATGGATGATTTTTCTGTTTTCGGCTCCTCTTTTGAAAACTGTATAGACCATTTAAGGCTAGTCTTAATTCGGTGTGAGGAGAAGAATCTAATCTTAAACTGGGAAAAGTGCCATTTCATGGTAACTAGGGGAATTATTCTCGGGCATGTCATTTCATCTGAAGGAATTGAAGTAGACAAGGCTAAAATTGATTTAATTGCTAACTTACCCAACCCAAAAACTATCAAAGATATACGCTCATTTTTGGGTCATGCAGGATTTTATAGGAGATTCATTAAAGATTTTAGCTCAATATCTAAACCCTTATGTAATCTCCTTCAGAAGGAAACCCAATTTGTGTGGTCTGAAGAATGTCAAAAAGCTTTTGATAAACTTAAAAGCTTGCTGACCTCTGCTCCCATCATGCAACCACCTGACTGGTCACTTCCTTTTGAAATTATGTGTGATGCTAGTGAATATGCAGTTGGGGTAGTTCTAGGGCAAAGAAAAGAAAGAAAGCCTTATGTTATTTACTATGCAAGTAAGACTTTAAATAGTGCACAAATGAATTACACCACTACGGAAAAAGAACTACTCGCCGTAGTATTTGCACTAGAAAAATTTAGGTCTTACTTGATTGGATCCAAAATCATTATCTACACTGACCATGCTGCCCTTAAGTACCTTCTTTCAAAAAAGGATGCTAAGGCGCGTTTGCTTAGGTGGATCCTTCTGCTCCAAGAATTTTTTCTAGAAATAAGAGATAAAAAGGGGGTAGAGAATGTAGTAGCTGATCACTTGTCCCGTCTCACTTTTCCAGATTTCTTAGACAATTCACCCATAAAAGACACTTTTCCTGATGAGCAACTGTTTGAGATCACATCTTCACCCTGGTTTGCAGACATTGCAAATTTTCTAGTCACAGGTGAACTACCAAGTCATTGGAATAAACAAGACAAAAGAAAATTTTTGACTGAAATAAAAAATTTTTTCTGGGATGATCCTTATCTTTTCAAATATTGCCCAGATCAAATTATTAGGAGATGTGTACCTAATGACGAATTTATTAGTGTCATTTCCTTTTGTCATTCTGAAGCTTGCGGTGGTCATTTCTCTGCTAAGAAAACGGCTGCAAAAATTTTACAGTGCGGTTTCTATTGGCCCACCTTGTTTAAAGATTCCCATAACTTTTGCAAAGCTTGCGAGCGTTGTCAAAAGTTAGGTGGGATAACTCGTAGGAATATGATGCCTCTCAACCCAATTTTAATTATTGAAATATTTGATTGTTGGGGAATAGATTTTATGGGCCCATTTCCTCCTTCATTCGGAAATTTGTACATTTTAGTAGCTGTAGATTATGTCTCCAAATGGATTGAGGCAATTCCTTGCAAACATAATGACCACAAAACTGTTCTAAAATTTTTAAAGGAAAACATTCTTTCTAGATTTGGAACGCCTCGAGCCATCATCAGTGATGGGGGTTCACACTTCTGTAATAAGCCCTTTGAGGCTTTAATGCGAAAATATGGGATCACCCATAAAATCGCCACCCCTTATCATCCACAAACAAGTGGACAAGTTGAAGTATCAAATCGATCAATTAAGAATATTCTGGAAAAAACGGTTAACCCAAATCGCAAAGACTGGTCCTTGCGTTTAACTGATGCACTTTGGGCTTATCGTACTGCTTTTAAAACTCCGATTGGTATGTCTTCGTACCGTCTTATTTTTGGTAAACCGTGTCACTTGCCTGTGGAATTGGAGCATAGAGCCTACTGGGCTATTAAGAGATTTAATTTTGATATGGATAAGGCTAGTTCACTACGCAAACTTCAACTTAATGAACTAGAGGAAATCAGGAATGAAGCATATGAGAATGTTCGAATTTATAAGAACAAAATGAAAGTCTTTCATGATAGAAATATTATGAGAAAAACATTTGAGCCTTCCCAGAAAGTTCTATTGTATAATTCAAGACTTCATTTATTTTCAGGAAAATTGAGATCTAGATGGACCGGCCCATTTATAGTTAAAACTGTTTATCCGTATGGAACCGTTGAAATAGAGAATCCAAACACCGGTAATATTTTTAAAGTAAATGGCCAACGTTTGAAGTTATTTTTGGACAACTTTACCCCAGAGGTTGAATCGACCAATCTGGGAGACCCTGTTTATCAGGATTGATCTCTATATCTGCTAGAGATCCTCTGTTTGTACATTATTTTTCTTTCTTTCATATGACAATTGGTGAGCAACAGCAGTGTGCAGTCATTCTATCAGGTAAATTCTCACCTTCAGCCTTATTATACTTCATACAATCATATTTAATGCACTCATGTTGAAACATTGGGGACAATGTTGAATTTAAGTTGGGGGGAGAGATTACTATATTTTTCTATATATCATACCAATTGTCATATATTTCAAAAAAAAAAAAAAAATTATTTAAACATATATGTTGTAGTCATTTAATTACCACTATATTTTTCAAAGAAATAAACATGTGCAGCTATTAAGGCAAGGAGCATATTATGACTTATCAGAGACCTATTACTAGATCCCCACATAGGTATTCAATGACAATAGGAAGGCCTCAGGAGTTCACTTGTTTTACCTACTTGTTTGTTGATCTTATTCGCAAGAGAAGTACGAGTGTCCTTGTCTTAAAGTTCATGATTTGGTTTTCACATAAAGATTGAGTTTGAAATTCCCGGCTAGATCGCCTGGGTGCCTTATGTTCTGACCTTGGTTGACCTATAGTCACAATACAGTCACGTTACATATGTATATATATATATAAAAAAAAAGAAAGAAAGAGAGAGAGAAATAATACAGTTTGTCTTCACTGAGTAACCGGGCCTCTTGCCTACAAAGCAGCGAGTGTTCGCGTAAAAAGGTGAAAATAACTGAAATAAGTGATTAGTCTGGCCTCGTGGCGTAGTCTGGTTCGAGTAATTAAGTCCGAGGGGTGTTTCACCTAATGCCTTGAGCCAACTGGATCAAGAGTCATTGACCCAAAGCTCGTTACATGGACCTTACTAGAGCCTAATGGAGTTGGACTGTTGTAGTCATTGTGTTTAAAAAAAAAAGAAAAGAAAAAAATAATAATAATAATATTTTAAACATGAGTGAGTTAGTTAAACTTAAACCAAGTGACATGTGGATGACTGGTTTGACTCCATTATTTTAGAACTCTGTGTACTTGGGATGTCTAGTTGGGATTGATAGCTTCATTTTTATATGCGAACCATTCTGGATAAATAACATGTGATATTCAGAAAATTTAGTGGATCGGGAGCTAACAAATGATAGTTAACACTTGTGAATTTGAGTAGTGCACCTAGAACTCAAGGGGTACCCAATTGTGGTGGAGGTATAGGTATTCTGAAACATCACATTTACATTTGCCTTAAGGATTGCTATGCTTTAAAGTATGTTTTTGATTAAAAAAAAAAAAAAAAAAAAAAAAAAACGATGTTTGTGGGTAACATCACTGCAAACCCTCACGAGACAACACTCGTCCACTAGGGTAACCTAGGGGTTTAACGGCTTGTTGCACGTGCTAAGTGCAATCGTCATGCTCTACGAAAATGAGTATTTATTTTAATTCATGCATATTAATAAACAATACTTTTGCACTCTCATTTTATCATTTTTACACTAAATTGCTAGAGACTAGCAATAAGCTAGTTGGGGGGTGTGATGAGAGTACAAAAGTGAAATTTTCATATTATCTTAATTAGTATTATAGTTAATTTTTATTAATAAAATTAATTAATTAATGTTTTATTTGTGCTTGAGTGAAATTCATCCAAGAAACCCAGTAACTCTGGATTTGAACCCAATGCCTGGCAGCCCAAGCTCAATAAATTTTCCAAACATCCACAGCATGGGGGCTTTGAATTTTTCTAATTTCCCAACCGACCGTGGAAACGGACTTTTTAATTCCAAGCATCATGGCATCTCATCCAAGGGACCTAAACCAAATCCAAGGGACTTAAATCAGACCCAAGAGACCTAAGCTAAACTAGCTCTTCAATTCCAAATGGCATCTTATTAGCATCTTTTCGTTTCCCCTGTTCTTCCCAGTTCATCCAAGCGAGGAGCCGACGGAAGAGAAGCGAGGAAAGCAGTCATCGGGAGGAGAAGAGTCCCAAGTCTCATCCGCTCCCAAACCGGCTCTTTCTTGCATCCCACCTTAGCAACTCCCCAACGAACAGAGTACGCGTGAGGAGCTTCCCATCGTCTTCCAACCGTCCGTGGCTCTCAACGGCAGCAAGGGAACTCCAAAGCCAATCCATCCGTTCGCATCCCTGCAGCCGAAGAGTCCCAAGCATTCAAATCCCAGCTTCATCCGCTCCCAGCAGCGTCCGTTCGCATCCCGCCTCAACAACCCGCCATCCGTTCCTGCAGCCGAAGAGTTTCAAGCAATTGAAACCATCCGCAATCCTCCAGCGTCCTTCTGTCTTCCCTTCAACATGCTGAAGGCGTCTATAAAAGAGGGGGAGAGCCATCCGGAGGAGCCATCTGGTGGAGGAGAACCAGCCGCACGGATTCATTCCTACACAGGCGGACGGGAGAGGAAGAGGAGGAGGTTCTATCGGCATTATTCCCAGTTCGGGCGAGAAAGGGAGGAAGGAGGAGGACACGGAGAGGAGGAATCCAAACAACAGCAGTCCTTCTTCCAATCTTTCCAGCCGGGCGAGGGAGGAGAGGAGCTAGCCGGGTGAGAGGAGGAGGAGACGCGAGAGAGAAGAGAAAACAGAGCACTCTGTTTTCTCAACCAAAGGAAAAAAAAAAAAAAAAGGGATTTATGCTTATTTTATTTATTCTATGCTAATCCTTTTTATGAAAATGTTTGCATCTCATATGGATAGCTAAATTTCTTTAAGCTAAGGCTAGGGAAAAGCCTAGCATTCTCTTCATGTATTTCCTTTAATCATCAATTGGATTTTAATGTTTTTGATTTGATTTATGGTGCAGTAGATTGATAGAAAATATTTCGAACTTATATATTTTCTTTGATTTGTTATTTCCCCCGGGTATAACAGATGCTTAGAAATTCCTGTAGTTTAAAATAGAATTACTGTAATGCTGCCCATAAAACTAAATCTATTTAACTGAGATAATAGATGATTTTAGGAAAAACATGATGAAGTGCTAGGCTGAATCCTGATGCCTTAGCTATATTTTGTTAATCCGAATATTATTTAGCCTTTAGTTTTTGTTCACTGTCAAATCCCTGTGGATTCGATCTCGGACTCACCGAGAATATTACTTTGCTACACCCTATACTTGGGGTATCCTACGTTTAATTTTTCTTTTTAAAAGAGCAAGATTAAAATCGTAGCACCGGGACCTTCCCATCGGAGCTGCGCGGGGTACGAGAGGCGGGCCCGGGCGCGTTCCCAGACCCTCCAGTCCTCGAGGAACCCGCGCTCCAGTCGGTCCCCCACTCGCCGTTCCTTGTCTCCCACCCACCGGTCGCGCTCCCTGGACCGGCGGGTGGACGATCTCCACCGACAACTCCAGGTCCTGAAGGGCCATTCCAAAGATCCCTTCGCCGACTTAGAGATCTCCTCCCAGCCGGCGCTTGCCTCGAGGATCTTGCGGACCCCGAATCCCCCGGGGTTCAAAATGCCGGCGATCGAGCCCTATGACGGGGCGGCAGACCCGCGGGATCACGTCGAGAGTTTCAGGACCCTTATGCTCCTCCACGGAGCATCGGATCCCCTTCTCTGCAAGGCCGACCCGGACAAAATCAAGGCCATCCAAGGTATGTCCCCTCCGACCAAAGTAAAGGAGGTTCAGGAGCTCGCTGGAAGGGTCGCCGCGCTTGGACGATTTGTGGCAAAATCGGCCGAACGCTGCCAACCATTCTTCAAGGTGTTAAAACGCCCGAAAGACTTCCTCTGGACGGCCGAATGTCAAGCAGCATTCGACCAGCTCAAGGAATACCTGGCGTCTCCTCCCCTACTGTCCAAGCCGCAAGAAGGGGAGATGCTCTACCTCTATCTGGCGGTCTCCCCAACCGCGGTCAGTGCGGTGCTGGTTCGGGAAGAGGCAAAGCTCCAGAAGCCCGTGTACTACATCAGCCGGGTCCTACGGGATGCCGAGACGCGGTATACGAAGGCTGAGAAGATCGCCTTCGCGCTGCTGACCGCGACCAGGAGACTCCGTCCCTATTTCCAGGCCCATTCTGTCACCCTCTTAACTGATCAACCACTACGACAGATCCTCAGCAACCCCGGAAATGCGGGACGGCTGGTGAAGTGGGCAATAGAACTCGGTGAGTTCGACATCCGCTACCAGCCTCGACCCGCCATCAAGGCCCAGGTGCTCGTGGATTTCCTCGCTGAGTGCACGGTGCAGGAGGCGGAACCTAGACCGCCGGAAACGCCCAGCCTCGACCTCCCGACCTGGACGCTTCACATCGATGGGTCGTCGAACCCCGAGGGTGGAGGAGCCGGGCTGGTCCTTACCAGTCCTGATGGAGTGATAGCCGAGTATGCCTTGAGATTTAGATTTCCAGTGACCAACAACGAGGCGGAGTACGAGGCCCCAGTCACGGGACTCAAACTCACCAGGGAGCTCGGCATCCGGCGTTTGAAGGTCTTCACCGACTCCCAGCTGGTGGTCGGGCAGGTCCGTGGGGAGTTCGAGGCCCGGAGCCCGACCATGCAGAACTATGTCCGGAAGGTGCAAGCACTCATTCCCGATCTCGGCAGTGTCGACATCCAGCAGGTCCCCAGAAGCGAAAATGCTAGGGCCGACAGGTTGTCCCGCTTGGTGAGCGCAGAGGCGCACAACTTGTCGAGGGCAATCTACCTGGAGACCCTGGAGGCCCCGAGCATCGGCGAGGCTGGAGCGGTGATGGCGATTGATCCGGAGCCGTCTTGGATGGACCCGCTCGTCGCCTACCTCGCCGAAGGGATCCTTCCTGAAGACGAAGATCAAGCTCGGCGACTTGTCAAGAAGTCCGCCCACTTTGTACTTTATGAAGGGAGGCTGTATCGGACCTCGTTTACCGCCCCCCTCTTAAAGTGCCTCCGCCCCTCGGAGGCGGCCTACGTCCTCGGCGAAGTCCACGAGGGCGTTTGCGGATCGCACTTGGGGGTTAGGTCCTTGGCGCACAAGATCATGAGGCAAGGCTATTATTGGCCTACCTTGTTGGAGGACTCAAAGGATCATGTACGGAAATGCGACGCCTGCCAGCGCCACGCCAACGTCCAGAGAGTCCCTTCTGTCCCCTTGGCACCAATCACCGCACCCTGGCCCTTCGCACAGTGGGGAATGGATATCCTCGGACCATTCCCCGTCGCTTCAGCCCAGCGGAAATTCTTGATTGTTGCAATCGACTACTTCACCAAGTGGGTGGAGGCAGAGCCGCTGGCCACTATCACGGAGGCGCAAGTCCGGAAGTTCGTGAAGAAAAACATCATTGTCCGATTTGGGGTACCCCGAGTCCTCATCTCGGATAATGGTCGACAGTTCGACAACAAGCATTTCCGTGATTTCTGCGAGGAGTTCGGGATCGAGCATCGGTTCACATCTGTGTCGCATCCCCAAACCAACGGTGAGGCCGAGGTCACAAATCGGACAATCCTCCAAGGAATTAAGGCGCGAATCGGTCGGACGAGGCAAGCTTGGGTCGAAGAACTCGAGAATGTCCTTTGGGCGTATCGGACCACGCATCGGACCCCTACCGGGGAGACACCTTTCAGCCTAACCTATGGCACGGAAGCGGTTGTTCCCGTGGAGCTCGGACTCCCCTCGCCCCGGGTGGCCGCGCACCGACCCGAGGCCAATTCGGAGCAACTCTGAGGGAACTTGGACCTCTTGGAAGAGGCAAGAGAAATGGCGCAGGTTCGGATGGCGATGTATCAGCGGAGGGTGGCCCGATATTATAACTCCAAGGTCCGACCGAAACTTTTCAGAATCGGAGATCTGGTGCTAAGGCGAGCCAAAGCATCTCAACCCGTGGAAGGTGGAAAGCTGGCGCCAAATTGGGAAGGCCCGTATAGGGTTCGCTGGGTAAACCGACCTGGCTCCTACCAGTTGGAGGCCCTAGATGGTCGAGAAATTCCGAGGAGCTGGAATTCCGCTAACCTGCGGGCGTATTACCAGTAGAACGACAAAGCCAGGAAGACAGTTCGAAAAATGTACAATTCTTTTCATTTCAATAATTTCTGGTTACAACGGTGTGTTCGTGTGATTACAAAGAATTCCCAGAGGAGAATTGGGGAGTAAAGAAAACAAGGAAGAGGTGGAGACTCCATAGAGTTGAAGATCCGGGATCCCGAACCCTCCACCCGAAGCAGCTGCAATCCCACCGGGCGTGGGTGCTTCTCCCCGGAGGCGCCATCGACGCCTCACGCAAAAGACGAAGAGCCGGCGCGGACGAAGAAGAAGTGGACGAAGAAGGAGTTCACACTGCTCCTAGAGGAACGCCACCTCCAAAGGATATTCCGGCCCTCCCCAAGAGAAGGGGAGGGAAGGAATACAAGGGAGAAGAGCGCGAGGAGGCGCGATCCCGGATGAAGCGTCTGGCGCAAAGCTCAATCGGGAGGTGGGACGGAAAAGAGGGGGGATGTGATCCCGGATGAAACGCCTAGGGCGGAGTTCCACCGGGGAGAATCTTCCCGTTGATCCCAGATGAAACGGCTAGTTGGCGGAAGTCGCGAGGGGCGCGCCTCCCGTTCCTCCGGCAGGGGTTTCCCAGCCACACGCCGGAGAGGAGGTCCACGATCCATGGCAACCTGAACGGCTCCGGCTTGGCAGGCTCCACCGCACCTGCGCTTATATTTATAGCTAAACTGTGGCCCCTCGGTCGTTCCGATGCGGGTGGCTCCAATAAATGCGGGCGCATCGAATCCGGAGCCGTTCCAGCTCTCGAGGCGTATCCTCCCACGATCTCCTAAGCGTCGTTCTCCTTAATTGCATTCTTTATGCAGGACACTCCAGGCGGCGTGTATCCCATGGCACACGTATCTCCGCACGCGCCCAGGCCGCATCCGCCTCGAAGAACGCGCGTATCGCGGCCGCTTAACTGGCACTCCTCGCAAGCAGCAACTGGCCGATCCGATTTTCCAGGTAATGCCTCAATTAGCATTTAATAGCCTTCTGGTGTTCCCCAGGCGACGCGTCGAGAGGAGGAGAAATACGATCGCAGCTGGCCACGGAGAAACCTCGTCGAGCGGCAAGTGATAGGCGCGCGACCAACGAGCGGAATTCCCCGAGGCTCAGTCCTCGGATGCCAGGCTAACCCGATGATCATCCCGGGAGCAGACTAGCCTGAAGCCCCGACCGGTCGCCTCGGCTTGCGCCAGCCTTGGCCGACCAACGAGCGGAATTTTCCGAGGCTCGGCCCTCGGATGCCAGGCTAACCCGATGATCATCCCGGGAGCAGACTAGCCTGAAGCCCCAACCGGTCGCCTCGGCTTGCGCCAGCCTTGGCCGACCAACGAGCGGAATTTTCCAAGGCTCGGCCCTCGGATGCCAGGCTAACCCGATGATCATCCCGGGAGCAGACTAGCCTGAAGCCCCGACCGGTCGCCTCGGCTTGCGCCAGCCTTGGCCGACCAACGAGCGGAATTTCCCGAGGCTCGGCCCTCGGATGCCAGGCTAACCCGATGATCATCCCGGGAGCAGACTAGCCTGAAGCCCCGACCGGTCGCCTCGGCTTGCGCCAGCCTTGGCCGACCAACGAGCGGAATTTCCCGAGGCTCGGCCCTCGGATGCCAGGCTAACCCGATGATCATCCCGGGAGCAGACTAGCCTGAAGCCCCGACCGGTCGCCTCGGCTTGCGCCAGCCTTGGCCGACCAACGAGTGGAATTCTCCGAGGCTCGGCCCTCGGATGCCAGGCTAACCCGATGATCATCCCGGGAGCAGACTAGCCTGAAGCCCCGACCGGTCGCCTCGGCTTGCGCCAGCCTTGGCCGACCAACGAGCGGAATTTCCCGAGGCTCGGCCCTCGGATGCCAGGCTAACCCGATGATCATCCCGAGAGCAGACTAGCCTGAAGCCCCGACCGGTCGCCTCGGCTTGCGCCAGCCTTGGCCGACCAACGAGCGAAATTTTCCGAGGCTCGACCCTCGGATGCCAGGCTAACCCGATGATCATCCCGGGAGCAGACTAGCCTGAAGCCCCGACCGGTCGCCTCGGCTTGCGCCAGCCTTGGCCGACCAACGAGCGGAATTTCCCGAGGCTCGGCCCTCGGATGCCAGGCTAACCCGATGATCATCCCGGGAGCAGACTAGCCTGAAGCTCCGACCGGTCGCCTCGGCTTGCGCCAGCCTTGGCCGACCAACGAGCGGAATTCCCCGAGGCTCGGCCCTCGGATGCCAGGCTAACCCGATGATCATCCCGGGAGCAGACTAGCCTGAAGCCCCGACCGGTCGCCTCGACTTGCGCCAGCCTTGACCGACCAACGAGCGGAATTCCCCGAGGCTCGGCCCTCGGATGCCAGGCTAACCCGATGATCATCCCGGGAGCAGACTAGCCTGAAGCCCCGACCGGTCGCCTCAGCTTGCGCCAGCCTTGGCCGACCAACGAGCGAAATTCCCCGAGGCTCGGCCCTCGGATGCCAGGCTAACCCGATGATCATCCCGGGAGCAGACTAGCCTGAAGCCCCGACCGGTCGCCTCGGCTTGCGCCAGCCTTGGCCGACCAACGAGCGGAATTCCCCGAGGCTCGGCCCTCGGATGCCAGGCTAACCCGATGATCATCCCGGGAGCAGACTAGCCTGAAGCCCCGACCGGTCGCCTCGGCTTGCGCCAGCCTTAGCCGACCAACGAGCGGAATTCCCCAAGGCTCAGTCCTCGGATGCCTGGCCTAGCGCCGGAAGAATTTCCTGAGGCCTAACCCTCGGATGCCTGGCCTAGCGCCGGAAGAATTTCCTGAGGCCTAACCCTCGGATGCCTGGCCTAGCGCCGGAAGAATTTCCTGAGGCCTAACCCTCGGATGCCTGGCCTAGCGCCGGATGAATTTCCTGAGCCTAACCCTCGGATGCCTGGCCTAGCACCGGATGAATTTCCTGAGGCCTAACCCTCGGATGCCTGGCCTAGCGCCGGAAGAATTTTCTGAGGCCTAATCCTCGGATGCCTGGCCTAGTGCCGGAAGAATTTCCTGAGGCCTAACCCTCGGATGCCTGGCCTAGCGCCGGAAGAATTTCCTGAGGCCTAACCCTCGGATGCCTGGCCTAGCGCCGGATGAATTTCCTGAGGCCTAACCCTCGGATGCCTGGCCTAGCGCCGGATGAATTTCCTGAGGCCTAACCCTCGGATGCCTGGCCTAGCGCCGGAGGAACTTCAAGAGTCAGGAGTCGGCGAGGCGCTACCGAGAGTTAAAAAGAGGAAGGATGTCCGCCGAAATCCGCAGACCGCCAGATCAGCGACAACTGCCATACGCCATAAAGAAGGCGGGAAGCTCGGAGCGCGCGCGCCTTTCCGAGGGATGGCGGCAATCTCGAAGCATCACTCCCTTCACCCGTTCCCCTCCTGGTTCCAGGCTCGGGAGTGGGGGGCTACTGTTACGGGGGAACTTAGCCACCATGCCCCACGTGACCGGCACGCGCGCCCAGGAAGACTACGGCTGCCCCTTGATCCAGCAATCCGACCTCGGGTCGGATATCTTCGGCTCCGCAGCCCGACCCCGAGTCGGCCGCCGCTTGATCCAGCAATCCGACCTCGGGTCGGATATCTTCGGCTCCGCAGCCCGACCCCGAGTCGGCTGCCCCTTGATCCAGCAATCCGACCCCGAGTCGGCAATCTCTCGACAACAACAGACTGTTCCTCTGAGGCACGCCGCGGCCCCCTGCTCCACTACTCCCTGCAACGGCCGTATCCGGCGCTGCCCCACGATCCCCTGTAATAGCCGTACAAAGCGGAGCTCCACTATGCCCTGCCATGGCTGTACCCAGCGCTGCCCCACGACGCCCTGTAACGGCCATGTCAGTGGCAGCCCCATCGTGCCACACGATGACGAATCCCCGGAAAAACCCCCCAGCCTGATATATATGAGGCTGGGGGGGAAGGGGGAGGGTAAGATATATCTTCCAGAGTATCATCTCACCTGCTACCTTCTCCTTCTCCTTCTCCTTCGATCTCCTCTGACTTGATCGTCGGAGGGCCCCCACTACCCCGGTGGTGGTGCGAGGCTTGCTTGCAGGTTTTACGGCGGAGGGCGGAGCGCAACCAAAGCAACTCAAAGGGAACCCCGTTCACACCGCTGTGCCAATCGTTCTCGGTTTGGACCACCAGCAACAATAAGAATTTCAAAGCACACACGGTTTTATTTACTAAGTCAGCCCAAATTCTAGGTTAGTATGCAATCTAAGTTTAAGTCATTAAGTTTCCGTTTAGAAAGTTGTAAGACTTATTTATACTAGAGTGCTCGGTAAAATCTGGACCATCACAAGCTAAGGGTTCGGATCTCCAAAATATTGCTAAGACTAGTAGTTTCCAAGGATTGGTCGAAGGGACCTGCTCACTGATTCAAAATCATCTTATCTACAGGATTTCGAGAGTTGTGGATGTTTACTTTAGTACCTCACGGGCTTTATCTGTAATATTCCAGTTTACTCGAATTTTTACAATGACGGCTTTCACACTATTGCCTTTTTCAAGGTCAATATTATTATTGTTCTTTTTAATAAAAGATGTATAAATTGTGCACTTTTACTCTTGTGGTGATTTCTCCGTGTAACGAGCAATCAGTCGACAACTCTCACACCAGTTGGCATAAGGTGTCGAAAATCAAGACTCCCTTACGGACTTATGCTCGGAGTCCTCATCACAAGCCCACTTGACCTTTGACAATAGATAGCCCTTTTCGATGTTCCTGACTAAATCTATTGATGATTTTTTTTTTGTGGATTAGATAAGTATGATTCATCAGGATCCAAAGTTGCTACCATACTCTCAACATAATGTCAAGCCTAGATTTTAGAAGGGTCGGCCAGTGTGTAGTAAAATTCTAAAGTATTAGTTAGCTTATAACTCATTAAGAGAGACTTAATAGAAAGAACTTAAATTTGTATTACTTCCGACTAATCATTGGACTTTTTAGTTTTTTATATACCTTATGTGTTTATCATTCTCAATTTTTTTTTTAACATCATAAAAGATCAAGATAAAAACCTCCAAACCTAAACGTGAGAACGAATGTAAGAGATGCAACAAATGTAAATAGAATATTTAAAAATACCCCCAAACTTAAACCTAGCATTGTCCTCAATATTAAAGAAATCTAAGAGAATTGGGTTGCCTCCCAATAAGCGCTAAGTTTATTGTCTTGAGCCAGACACAGTGCATCCTTAATTAGTTTGATAAACAGGGTTCGTCAAATTAAGGGATTCGATCAATTACCCGTCGGCAACACAGTCCACATAAGGTTTTAACCTTTGGCCATTGACTTTGAAAACATGTCCACCATTGAGGTGTTGGATCTCTACTGCACCATAAGGAGAAACCTTTTTCACTACGAATGGTCCATCCCACCTAGAGCGAAGTTTACCCGGAAAGAGTCGCAACTTGGAATTGAATAGCCAAACCTTTTGACCAGGTTCGAAGGACTTACGATTAATGGTTTTACCATGAAAAGCCTTAGTCCTTGCTTTATAAATTTTAGCATTTTCATAGGCCTCATTGCACAACTCTTCAAGTTCACTTAGTTGGAGTTTTCGGTTAGGACCAGCTGCTGCCATGTCTAAGTTATACTTTTTGATAGCCCAGAAAGCTCTATGTTCAAGTTCCACTGGTAAGTAACAAGCTTTTCCAAAAACTAATCGGGAGGAAGACATGCCAATAGGAGTTTTGTAGGCAGTACGGTAGGTCCAGAGAGCATCATTTATCCTTTGAGACCAATCTTTCCTATCGTGATATACCATTTTCTCTAAGATGTGTTTTAACTCCCTATTGGACACCTCGACTTGTCCACTCGTTTGGGTATGGTATGGGGTAGCGACTTTGTGGGTGATGTTATATTTGCGAGTCAAAGCCTCGAAAGACCGGTTGCAAAAATGAGATCCCCCATCACTGATGATGGCTCGAGGTGGGCCAAAATGACAAAAGATATTTTCATGTAAAAATTTAACCACAACCTTGTGGTCATTAGTTTTAGTGGCGACAGCTTCTACCCATTTTGAGACATAATCAACTCCTACCAGAATGTATTCAAAACCAAAAGATGGTGGGAAAGGGCCCATATTTCAATACCCCAGACATCAAAGATTTCTACAATTAAAATAGGATTGAGAGGCATCATATCTCTACGAGAGATGGTACCCATCTGTTGGCACCATTCACAAGTTTGGCAAAAGTTATGGGCATCTTTGAAAAGTGTGGGCCAATAAAATCCACTCAGTAAGACTTTTGCTGCAGTTTTTCTACCCCCAAAATGTCCCCCACAAGCTTGTGAATGGCAGAATGAAAGAATACTTTGAAATTCATATTTGGGGACACATCGACGGATTACTTGCTCGGGACAATACTTGAATAGATCGGGATCATCCCAATAATAGAACTTCACTTGTGAAAAGATTCGGTTCTTGTCTTGAGTTGACCAATCATCAGGAATTCGTCCTATGGCAAGGTAATTTACTATGTTTGCAAACCATGGCGTTTTTATTCCTTGTACCTCAAATAATTGTTCATCTGAAAAAGAATCGTGTAAGGATGAGGTATTTTGAGAGGGCTCAAGAAGAATCCTAGATAAGTGGTCCGCTATGACATTTGCAGTACCTTTCTTGTCACGAATTTTTAGATCAAATTCTTGTAGTAAAAGAATCCATCGAATCAGACGGGGTTTGGTGTCTTTCTTTGCAAGAAGGTGTCGTAGGGTAGTATGATCAGTGAATACGGTAACCTTGGATCCTAAAAGGTAAGATCGAAACTTGTCTAGTGCGAATACTACAGCTAGTAACTCTTTCTCAGTAGTGATGTAGTTCAATTGTGCATCTAAGAGTGCTTTACTAGCATAGTAGATGACATGAGGTACTTTATCTAGCTGTTGCCCTAAAACTGCCCCAATGGCATAGTCGGATGCATCACACATCAGTTCAAATGGAAGGGTCCAATTAGGAGGCCGTATGATAGGTGCAGTGGTCAATTTCGAGCGAAGATTTTCAAATGCTTCCTCGCATGCTTCATTAAAGACAAAGAAAGTGTCCTTGGCAAGAAGATTACACAAGGGTTTGAAAATCTTACTGAAATCCTGAATGAAGCGACGGTAGAAACTAGCATGGCCAAGGAATGAACAGATTTGTTTCACAATTTTGGGTGGAGGAAGATTGGAAATAAGATCGACTTTGGCTTTATCTACTTCAATACCCCTCTTGGACATGATGTATCCCAAGACTATGCCTTCTTGAACCATGAAATGGCTTTTTTTCCAACTTAATACTAGGTTGGTCTCCTTACATCTTTTCAGAACTAAAGTTAAATTATCCAGACAATCGTCAAAAGATAGGCCAAAAACTAAGAAATTATCAATGAACACTTTTAGAAAGTTTTCACCATATCTGAAAAAATGGCCATCATACATCGTTGAAAAGTTGCGGGTGCATTGCAGAGTCTAAAAGGCATCCTCCTATATGCAAATGTCCCAAATGGACAGGCAAAGGTGGTTTTTTCTTGATCGTTCGGGTAGACAGGTACTTGATTATACCCAGAATAACCATCTAAGAAGCAGTAGAAATCTTGACCAGCCAACCGTTCCAAAATTTGATCTATGAAAGGTAGAGAAAAATGGTCCTTCCTAGTCATTGAGTTGAGTTTTCTGTAGTCAATGCACACGCGCCAACCCGTGGTTGTGCGGGTTTGTATCAATTCTCCTTCCGTATCTTCAACCACAAAGATACCTGATTGTTTTGGTACCACTTGTGTCGGACTTACCCACTTACTATTAGAAATCGGATAAATGATTCCGGCATCTAGTAACTTCACCACTTCTTTCTTGACTACCTCCTTCATGTTAGGATTGAGTTTTCTTTGCATTTCTCGGGTGGGCTTTGCATCATCTTCGAGATGAATTCGATGCATGCAAATAGAGGGGTCAACTCCTTTCAAATCGGCTACAGACCATCCTATGGCATGTTTATTATCTTCTAGCATCCTTAAAAGTTTACCCTCCTATTCAGTAGACAAGTTGGCCGCGATGATTATAGGCAAGGTATGTTCTGGTCCTAGAAAGGCATACTAAAGAGTTGTCGGAAGTGGCTTTAACTCAAATTTAGGTGGAGAATCAATGGAAGGACAAAGGGGTGTGCTAGCAATGGGGGGAAGAAGTTCAGGTCGGATCTTCCAAGGAAGGAAACTCATGGGAGATTGATTGTCGAGTAAGATGTTGACTTCTTCTATGGCCTTGTCTATATCAAAGTTGTCAATGTCAAAATGGGCCAAACATGCCTCTAGGGGGTCATTCGCTAAGATATAGGGAAGGGCTTCCTCTACAAGATCATCCATTTCGTCAATTAGGCAGCACTCGTCTTCCCTCACATGTTAGTCAACAGCATGAAATACATTCAACTTAATTTTTTCATGTTCCCAAATGATATGTCCATTGCCCCAGTTCTATAGTTGATACATGCATTGGCTATCGCTAAAAAGGAACGACCAAGAATCACAGAAATTTATTTTTTTAGGTTGGGCACATGTTCCATATTAAGGACGATAAAATTTACTGAAAAATAAAATTTGTCTACCTTGACAAGAACATCTTCAATCATACCCCGTGGTATCTTCACGGATCGATCAACCAATTGTAAGGACACCGAGATGGGTTTTAATTCACCTAACCCAAATTTCTCATAGACTGAATAGGGTAGAAGATTCACACTTGCCCCTAGATCTAAGAGTGCTCGGTCAATGGAGTTATCTCCTATGACACAGGAAATAGTGGGAGCACCAGGATCTATAAATTTTGGAGGGGTGTTGTGTTGGAGAATAGAACTTACCTGCTCAGTTAGGAGGACCTTTTTAGGCACATGTGTCCTAAATTTTCGCTTTTGGGTGCAAAGATTTTTAAGAAATTTGGCATAGGAGGGAACTTGTTTGATGGCATCAAGGAGCGGGAGGTTGATTTTAACTTGTTTGAAAACCTCCATCATCTTTTCTAGTAAAGTTTCCTTCTTTCCAAAGGGAGAGGGTACATTAAGTGCTTCAGAAAATGGAGCCTTTGGAATGTGAGTTGTGGCAGACGGTGGACTAGCTGAAGAAGACAAAGAAGGTTTTAGATTTTCATGTGATACATTCCTCTCTTCTTCTTTACCTTCCTTATTGTTACCCTCCCCAACCTTATTATCTATTACACGTCCACTCCTAAGGGTAGTCAAAGCATTGGCTTGCTCATGATTTAGTCAAGTTTCTTGAGCCACGTATTGTCCCCTTGGATTACTCATTGGTTGACTTGGAAGCTTGCCTTCCTCTCGCTTGTTTAATGCATTAGCTAGTTGACCCATTTGGGATTCTAGCTTAGCAATTGATTGTGTGTGAGAGTGCAATAGTTATGTGTTTGCCTCCAAACCTTGAAGGGCAGTCAACACCTTCTCCTCAAAGGCTGTATTTCTTTGGGTTGGAGGGGGAGGATGTTGAAATTGAGTTGAGGGACGGTAGAGATGAAAATTTTGAGGGTTTTGAAAATTTTGAAAGTAGGGTTGGAAAGTATTCGAAGCTTGCTGCCTCCAAAAAAAATTTGTATGATTCCGCTATCCCGGGTTATATGTATTGGAAAATGGGTCATTACCCGGTCTGGGCTGTGTTTGAGCAGCATTGATGTGCTCTTGCACGAGATCGAAAAATTGGGGTGCTGAGGGGCACTCATGAATAGGATGCGATGGGCTAAAATAGATAGCACACACTTGTGCTTGGGAAGAGCTAACGACATGTCCTCCTATCATCAGTTGGTCAATCTTATGGGACAATGCATCTACCTTGCTAGACAGGTCCATAAAATGACTTATTTCACAAATGGTCCGTTTTCTTTGGAAACTCGGAGGGTGCTTGACAAGAACAGGAAGCATAGTGGAGGGAGTTTTCATTGAGATTTTCAAATAATTACCATGTTTCATGCTCATTTTGAAGCATAAAAGTTCCCCCGCATGCAGCATCGATCATCTGACGGTTTCGTTCAGTTAATCCATCATAGAAACATTGCACTAGCTGCCATTTAGGTATTTGATGATGTGGGCATTTACGGATTAGGTCCCGAAATCTCTTCCAAGTTTCATAAAATTCTTCTCACTCAGTTTGGAAGAAGCTCGTGATGGCACATCTAAATTGGTTCGTTCTTCCTATGAGAAAGTATTTTTTAAGAAATTCTTGTTGCATTTGATCCCAGGAATGAATTGAATTGGCTTCTAAAGAATTCAGCCATTGCTTGGCTCTATCTTTAAGGGAGAAGGGGAATAACCTAAGTTTCAGAGCATCATCAGTAAGGTTCTGAATCTTGACAGTGGTACAAATTTCAAGAAATTCATCTAGGTGTTTATATGGGTCTTCGTTGGTGAGCCCATAAAAGGATAGGAGCATTTGGATCACACTAGACTTTATTTTATATGGTACAGCTGCTACCTCAGGTAATCGAATGCAAGACGGAGAAGTATAAATGGTGGGAGTAAAGTACTCCCTCAGGAGTTTGGGTTGTGTTGCCCAAGGTGACAACCCAAGAGGGGGGGTGAATTGGGTTTTCTAAAAATTATGTTCCCTAATTTTTACTTTGAATAGAATGCAGCGGAATAATAAGATGTTATTTACTTAAGCTCTAGGCAATTACAAGTAAAGCAGTGAAAAATTAAGCTAGAGCAATTATACTATGGCTTTAGGGTGCAATTGATCTAAAATTAACTTTTAGTTGTATGATCAATTTTAATCTATGTGTATGGTAAGAATGGAGTGGAAGCTAAGCAAATTCTAAACAATCACTTATAACTCAATAGAAAACAAAGCTAGAGATATTACACAATTAAGCATGAATGTAAGGCATGAAATACAAGAGATAAGGCATCACAAACACAAAGATGTATAGTGGTTCGGTGCACCCCAGCACCTACATCCACTCCCCAAGACCTCTTGGGAATTTCACTATAATCCCTCAGATTACAGTCGGTTGTTTTACAAGCTCACAACCCAACTTGTTGTTTTGCGAGATCACAACGAACTCGGTCGGTTTTCATAGGCTCACCGACTAGAACCAACCGATTGTTTTCACGGGCTCACAATCCAACCCAGTTGGTTTTCCCAAAGGCTCACCAACCACAACTTTACAACGATTGTTTTTCGGGTTCACAATCAACCCAGTTGGTTTTCCCAAGGGCTCACCAACCACAACCTTACAAAGTTGGTTTTTCCTTTGGCTCACCAACAAACCTTAACCCCTTGATTCAATCCCTTGATTGAATCAAGTTACAAGATATTAGAGCAAGAGTTTAAATCAAATACAAGCTTCTCAAATAAGCAAATATAGCAAATATAAATAAGTAAAGTAAAGAGATGAAGCCCTCTAACAAATTTGTAGATGGAGGAACTCGGCTTCTTCTTTACTTGACCCTCTTCTGATTTTGCACGAAGTAGAGGATCACCGAGGCAGCACACGGATGGAGAGGAAGCTTTGGGATTCACTTGGATGCTCTTCTTCTCTCTATTTTACTTTGAATGGCCCTTTTGTGCTTATGGGAGATTTTTCTTGTAAACTCTTTGAAATCTCTTCCCTAAATGTTCTCTCCCACTTCCATACCTTCTCCCCTAGCTCTCCTCTTGATTTTATAGCTTTAGAGGGAGTGCCAACAAAAATCTAGCCATTAGAGACAAAAATAGAGCCGTTGGAACCAAGAAAAAACTAGCCGTTATGCCTCCCAGCGTGCTGGAGTCGACTCGGCTGAAGTAGGAGTCGACTCGGCTGAAACAGGAGTCACTTGTGAATAGTAGTCTGTCGGCACTGTAGCTGGGAGTCGGCTCCGCACTGTAGCACTGAAGTTGGAGTCGACTCGAGATCACTGTAGCGCTGAAAATCAACTTTCTGTTTTTTTGTTTATTCTCAGTCGGAGTCGACTCGTAGAGTATCGGAGTCGACTCGAACACTGTGTCTTGAAACTCTAGAGTGCCAGAGTCGACTCTAAACTTCCCGGAGTCGACTCGAGGACTATTCTTTTGAATCTTTCTTTGAATTTGCTCCTCCAACTTAAATCCTTTGAACTTGAAACTTGGGCCAATAAATTGTAGCTTTCTTCTAACTTTTCTTGAGAGCTTTTGAGGCCTTCTTGTATTTTTCCAACTTGCTATGTTCCTTGCAAAATAAATTATCTTTCTTCTTGCAACACAAGCATTAGTAATTATACTTCAAGGTTTTGTGATCATCAAAATCAATCTTTAACTCAATCTTTGGGTCATCAGTCTCCCCCTTTTTGATGATGACAAAACTTGTAGTATGTGCAATATAAAATATATTGTGTTCTAGGACTAATGCATAGCTAAGTTGCATGAAGTAGAAAACATATATATTTAAAACATACTTTATGATAATGCTTTAGATTTAATCAGCTTAACACAATCAACATATTTCAATTTAAGCTAATTTGTATTCAATTCAAAACATAAAGCATTATGAGCATATACTTAGATATTTCTCCCCCTTTTTGACAACATAAAAAAGGTTGCAAGATAATGAAACATTAAGCACAAAGATAAGAATACTCAAATATTTCTTTTTCTTTTTGTACTCTGATTTGCATGTCAAATTATTGCAAGAATATGAATCATATAACTCAAGGCAATAATGTTAGAAAAAGATTAATGAGCATAAATCAGAGCCAATTATAGTGAGAACACATCGAATGTGGTTCCAAAGATAGTTTTCAAATCAAGTGTATGTGGAATCTTTCTCAAGTTAATTCAAGAAGTACCAAGAATGATATTCAAAGAAAGCACGAATGAAAATCTAATCATTCTTTAATAATAAGTATGAAAGCTTGTTCATTTAAAATCTTTTGCCCAATATATTAAGTATTTTAGCAGCATGAGAGCAATTGAACTAATTTTCTTTTTGGAGTATAATAGCAATATATTAAGTATGATTTCAAAGTTCTTTTATTCCTTTAAAAATAAGTACATTTTGATACATATAATAATGAATTGGCACAAAACTGAAGTTCTAAAGAGCAAGCCAATAAGAACTCATTAATGAATTCCAAAATAGATTTTCTAAGAGTTACTCAATGAAGTTCAACATTATTCGGTGTTCTTAAGCTAGAAGCTCTTAAGATCAACTGTTTGAATTGCAATTAGGATCACTTCTTATTCGGTGTTCTTTCTCTCTCCTTTAGTTATGGATTTATGCGATTAAGTTCCATATGATCTCTCCCTCTAAAATTTTCTTTCTCCCCCTTAATTATTCATTCCATTTAAGAGTTTAAAATTTGAAGATAGTGTCCAATAAAATTGTCAAACTCGAAAATATATGTTCAATATATTCTATTTCCATAAAGCTCAAATTTTGAGATAAAACAACCTTTATACAACTCATCTCAAGGTACAAGCTTATTATGTATTCATGAAGTCATGCAACACAATGAGGTTCATCAAAATCAATCCATAAAATTCAAGGTATGCATCAAATTAAAGTAACTTTAGGATAAGATACTGAATACCTAAAGCTCCCCCTCAAAAGATGCATTCTTCTTTAATCATTCTTTTCTTTTGTTGAATTTCATATTTTAATGATAAACGTGAATAAAACTAAAATTCTATGATATCGAGAATGTAGAGTAATCTAGTATTATTCAAAATTTATAGCAATTACTCTTTCTAATCCTTCAAGAGCAAGTTATGCTTTCTCTTAATCTTAGAAAAAATGTATAGAAATATTAATCAGAAAATGATTCATTTGAAGCTCAGTTTCTTTCAAAGGCATTTACATTTTCTTTCTTTTAGAATCATTTGAGTGAGCTGAAATATTTCTAGCTTTAAGTATTCACTCTATATATATTCTGATGGAAATCTTTAAGAATGTAGGAGAGAAAAATATATAGATGATCATTGAGGTATATATATTTATAGAACTCAATTTCTTAATCATAGTTTTTCAGCAATATATACATGAAACACAATAAATCTTTTTAATATCAAAATAAAATCATATATTTAGAAATTTTTGTTTTCAATCAAGATCATCGAAAGACACATCATTTGGACCAATATTAGTACACTTTAAGGATAAGAAAAGATATGTTTCGGATGCGTATCGAGACAATCAACCAAAGCATCAAAATTAATTCTGTTTTTCTTATATTAAAATTTTCATTTAGAAATCATATTGAGTTATTCTCCTGAATGACGTGATCATTGAAGCATATAACTAAGGTTACAAAGATGTAACAATATAAGCATTTTTAAGTTAAGTTTAAGCTTTTATACAAAATCAGATTCTGAATTTTCATAAGAATTTCCAAGAAGACTTTCATAATTATAATTTGAGATATGTATCTTCTACATTGTAGCTCATCTTAAATCACTAAGATTGAAAACACATATTTCAATAACATTTGAGCACTTTCAGAATCTTTGTATTTAATATTGAGTTTCGATACAAAATAAAGGATATTTTAACAAGTATTAGGACATTATGTATCAAAGTTAGGCAAGTAGAAAGATAGATCAAGATCAATTCATTTTGCCTAAATAGAAATATCCTTCTCTTCTTCTTTTTGTAAATCTATTTAACTTTCAAAGATAATCGTGAATGATAAAACTGAAATTTCTTTTTAATATTACCAAAAAAAAAAACTTTATGTAGTATTTTAAACATTCAAGCATTGGAACACAAGTTAGTTTGAGGCAAGGGTGAAGCAAAGACTTGTGAGCAAAGTTAAGACATATTCCAAGTTAAGACATATTTCAATCAACTTATTCAAGCATGGAGCATTACAAAATATTGAGAACCCATAATTCAAAACATCATGCCACATGCAAAATATATTATGTGTTAAGTTATGCATTAAAATATTAAGAACAAGCATGTCAAGGATCAAAATCAATTCTTTTCGAATTAACTCCCCCTATTTAAATATAATCTTCCACTAATTTCATCCTTAAGGTGTGTTTCCAAGTGATTAATACTTGACTTGATTATTCTTATATACTTTCATTTACTTTGTCATTCATTTCCTCCTTTTTTTTTTGAATTTCTTTTCTTAACCAATTAACGAACATTTTGATATTGTTTTTTTTTTGTTTTTACTTTCTTATGCTCTATACTCTATTTGCTCCCTATCCGGTGGAGTTGGAAGGGGCACGAGGTACTACCACTAGCCTCCCTCTTGTGCCGTCCCTAATATACCCTACACCGAATAGTTGGGTCAAATAGTACCGGGTACTACCACTAGCCTCCCCATTGGCACCATCCCTATGATGAGCAATATAGAAATTTTAAAAGATTCACTTCAAACTCTCCCTGTTTAAGTATAATTAATTGCGGATTTTATCCCTTTCACGAGTCTCATAAATGTGCCAAATCTATTATGCTTGTTTTGCTTTTCCTTAAGATTGAAGTATTTGCCTTTACTTAGATTTTACTTCTCTTGAATAATATCCATTTTCTTTTCTTTATCTCTCTCTCTTTTTGTTATTCTCAAGTAATTTACATGAAAAAGCAGAATAAAGAAATAATCTTATGTATCATATAGATGTATATCATGCAAACAACATTTTCATTATGCTCAAGGATTCATAGCTTCTCACAAGTTATCTTAAATCAAAATTTTAAGCATAAACTTGTGTAGTTCATGGTTATGATATAGGCAAAGATATATTTTAGTTTGGGCAAACCATGAAATAATTTCTAAAAGCATAAGTCAATCAATACATATATAGACATGATATCAAGAAATTAATAATTAAAGACTTTAATCATGCCATAGTAAGATTTAAGTTAATGACTTTGCTCAGCTAATTTATGAGAGAGGTATCTAAAATTACCGAATCATTCTGCATTCTTCAAGTCAAATACCTACTATATTTCTTATGTATGAACTTTTGGCTGAAGAAGGTCCTCTCTCTTGTTTGCATGCGAATGTTTATCGTATCTTACATGGAGATATCCTTCAAGTTGAAATCTCTCATTTTCTTGCTCAAAGATCCTGCATTATTAGCAAAATTCTTTTTCTTTCTTGAAAGAAAGTCATTAGTTTCTTCAAGATACAAAACATTCATATAGCATATTTCTTTTAACTAGATGACTCAATATAAGATATGACAATAGTTGAATATTGAGTCACTTTACTCAAGAGATTGCCTAAATATAAGCAAGCACATATCACTTGAACTAAAGAAATAGTTTCATTAACCAAGATGGTTCAAGGACAAGCATGTGAGGCAATAGGAAGATTTATCAAGGTTAAATCAATTTCTTATTTTCAAAATCAATTTAGTTTAGAATTTATTTGCTTAAGATAATTATCAATAAGACACGCTAGCTCGGTTTTAATCAACTTATCTTAAACAGTTGTTTCAGATTATGATTTATTTGTTATCAATAAAATACGATTCATTAAAGTTAGAATGAAGTCTTTCACGAGGTCACATAATGAGCATACAATCTGGTCTACTAGCTGTATGATAAAATAATTATTCTATCATGCTTCAATACAGCTTTAAAACAATAGATCTACTTTGCTCATCCTTTTCAAATTCTACAAGATGGGGTCATAGACATACCTTCTTCATGCCAATCTTCTATAAGAGTTGTCTTGTGGACTAACTTTGGTCAACGAAGATTCCCTTTCTTGTTTGGCTTAATTTGGAGTTTGAGAGAAAATGTTAATTCATTCATCATACATATTTCAAACTCACCTTGCATGAGCTTAGTAAAATCTTCATATAAATCTCCATTAGTAGAACCAAAAATGATATCATCAATGTATATTTTGAGCAAGTAAGATATCACAAATTCTTCTTTTGATGCATAGATTTATCACTATTACTTTCTATCAAAAAGGTTGCTTAAGCTTTTATATCATGCTTTTGATGCTTGTTTCAAATCATATATTGCTTTATCATATTTGTAATGAGTGTTTTCAAATATGGTGGTTATTTAACATATATCTTCTTTAATAAAGTAAGCACATAGGAGTCCATTCTACACACTCATTTGATAGAATATAAAGCTCATAAAGCAGGCAAATGATAATGGTGATCTTTACTTCTAATCATGCAAGAATTTCATCAAGATCTATTTCATCTTTTCTTGATTTAGTCTTTTAGTAGTCATCAATTTTTCTTCATTAAGTGCATTTCTGAAAAACTCAATTTGGTTCTAATTATTAACATGTTTTCAGATTGTTATATGTAAAAGATTAACCATATATATATATATAATTTGATTTTAGTATCTTGATAATAAATCATTAGTCTCATAAAGAATAAAATGACTTGATATTTCTACAACTAAAATCTTTTCATTGAATATTCTATATGCATTGCTTGATGAATGATATCCAAGGATAGACATATCTCTATCAGATTTGGCATTATTTTCATAAGAACATATCAAGCATAACATGTACGACTGAAAAATATGAAAGATATGCAATAGTTTATTTTCTATTTTTCAGAAGATCAAAAGGAGTTTTCATCAAAAATAGATATAATAGAAATCATATGTATGACAAGCAGTGATGATAGCTTTTTAAAAAAAAAATCATTTAAGTAGATGACTATCATACAACATTGCCTTTTCCATTTCATCAAGGATTCTATCAATCCTATTTCACTTATGGTGTTCTTGGTGCAGAAACAATTGTATTCAATATTATTTTCTGTGCACAGCAAAATTGGTTTTCAAAACTATGCCATGATACTTCTTTATTTTTATAGTTTGCAAACCTTTTTCATCTGAACCCTTTTTGTGAGTTTGTGCCAATGTAGAAAATATTTCAATTTGAGTGCCAAGAACAAAACTAATGTAAGCTTTTGAAAATTTAGTAATGGAAACAACATCTTTAGATTTAGAAATTGATTTTTGTTTGTTTCCTTAGTTAACATGCATAGTAAACTTTGACCTTTCAGAAGATACTCTAAGTAAGCCAATGGCAAGGTCTTTTGAGATTAAATACATACTAGCATGAGTTGATTTTATATGCCAAAGATGGTTTCTTTAATCTTGGTATTCATAGTGCATATATTCAAAGGTATACCAAGTACACATTTTCATATCTATGATCAATAAACAATAATGCCATGGATAAAAACTCTCAATCAAGCATATAGAGAATTCATAGATTTATTCTTAATAAATTGATTAATCATTTAGCAACTTATCCAATAGTGAGTAAAGTATACTATAAAATGAAGTGATTTGATTATATTCCCAAAAGTATTTTCTATATCACAAAATTGATCAATACTTGCAATTCATATTTTAATCAAATACTAAAGCAAAAATAATGATGAGATGCAAGGGTTACTGATTACATTATTATTATTTTTTAATTACTTTTCATAAGTATATTTCAAGTTTCATTTTTTTTTTTTGACGTGTGTCTAGAACACCCATTTGTATGAAAGTTCTATTTGTTCCTTAGGTATCTTGGCACACCTACATCTACATCCTCATATTTTCATTTTGGGTACCCAAGCTTGCTTGGGTCCTTGAGAGTTAGGACATATGGTTCCTTTTGGAACCCAAATTTGTTTAATTGTAATAACTTTACCACTTGATTTAATTATGTTAGAACGATAGGTAAAGTTGTTATGCCCATTCTTTTCATGTTTGAAATAAGTTATCTTATTTAGTGGTTTGCTTGGTGAATTGATAACCTTTTTCTCTAGAGATTTATTGTTAAGTAAAGGAGTCAAGCCAAGTTTTGATTTATCATAAGCAATATATTGGCTTTCAAACATCATTTTTAATCTTTCTGAACTTACAGTGAATTTGTTAATAAAAAATTTTAATTGGTTAATTTCTTTACTTAAGTTTTGATTTTCTTTAATTAAACTTTGATTTTTTTGAATCAATTGTTCTAAATTTAACCTTAAGCTTTTATTTTCAGAATTTAGTTTATCTTGTATCTCATCACTAGAATTTCTTTCTTTTAAAATTTTCAGATTTAGTTTCTTAAGATTTTTATTCTTTATAGCTAATTTTCTACATTCACCATACAAATCATGAAAAGCATTTAATAATTCATCATAAGGGAATTCTTCTTGAGAATCATTTGATGTAAAAGTAGATTCAGATTTTACCTTATCTTCTTGTGCCATAAAGCACAAGTTAGTTACCTTTTGTAGTTTTTTGGAGCTGAACTGCCTCGGAGTCGACTCGGATCTCAGAGTCTCCGAAGTTGGTTCTTTGCCTTTTAGTCTTGCTTTCTTCTGAGAGTCGACTCGGACGTAACTAGGAGTCGACTCGCCAAACTTCGGAGTCGACTCGTAACCTTCTGGAGTCGACTCGGTTGCAGGGTCTGAAATACGTCGTTCTGTCTTTCTTCTATTACCCTTAGGAGTCGACTCGGAAACGTCGGGAGTCGACTCGGCAACCATCGGAGTCGACTCGAACCTTTCTGGAGTCGACTCGCTGACAGGGTCTGAAAATCTGAGTCTCTGCCTTTCAGACTGTTTTCCTCTAGGAGTCGACTCGGACAAACTGGGAGTCGACTCGGCTGATAAGGGAGATTCTGCAGTTTCACTGTTAGTATGTAATTGAAGCACATGTGAGCTAATCTGAGATTTATCATAAATATTTTTTAAAGTATCCCAGATTTCTTTAGCAGATAAGCATGCAGAAATCTTATTAAATATAGTTTCATGGATAGCACAATATAGTATGTTCATAGCATTATCATTCAATTGTGCTAAGTCTTTTTCATTAACAGTTTGAGAGAGTGTGTGAAGGTCATTTATTATGATATTCCATAAATAATAGTTTTGTAATTGAATAAAAATGCGCATGCATGCTTTCCAATATATGTAGTCTATGCCATTAAATAGTGGAGGTCTATCAATTAATTGTCCCTCTTCTAGAAAACTATCTATTTGAGTTGTCATGATCTTTGGCTCTGGATCGTGAGATCAACAATTAACTTTAGAGCACCTGCTCTGATACCACTTGTTGCCCAAGGTGACAACCCAAGAGGGGGGGTGAATTGGGTTTTCTAAAAATTACGTTCCCTAATTTTTACTTTGAATAGAATGCAGCGGAATAATAAGATGTTATTTACTTAAGCTCTAGGCAATTACAAGTAAAGCAGTGAAAAATTAAGCTAGAGCAATTATACTATGGCTTTAGGGTGCAATTGATCTAAAATTAACTTTTAGTTGTATGATCAATTTTAATCTATGTGTATGGTAAGAATGGAGTGGAAGCTAAGCAAATTCTAAACAATCACTTATAACTCAATAGAAAACAAAGCTAGAGATATTACACAATTAAGCATGAATGTAAGGCATGAAATACAAGAGATAAGGCATCACAAACACAAAGATGTATAGTGATTCGGTGCACCCCAGCACCTACATCCACTCCCCAAGACCTCTTGGGAATTTCACTATAATCCCTCAGATTACAGTCGGTTGTTTTACAAGCTCACAACCCAACTTGTTTTTTTGCGAGATCACAACGAACTCGGTCAGTTTTCACAGGCTCACCGACTAGAACCAACCGATTGTTTTCACGGGCTCACAATCCAACCCAGTTGGTTTTCCCAAAGGCTCACCAACCACAACCTTACAACGATTGTTTTTCGGGTTCACAATCAACACAGTTGGTTTTCCCAAGGGCTCACCAACCACAACCTTACAAAGTTGGTTTTTCCTTTGGCTCACCAACAAACCTTAACCCCTTGATTCAATCCCTTGATTGAATCAAGTTACAAGATATTAGAGCAAGAGTTTAAATCAAATACAAGCTTCTCAAATAAGCAAATATAGCAAATATAAATAAGTAAAGTAAAGAGATGAAGCCCTCTAACAAATTTGTAGATGGAGGAACTCGGCTTCTTCTTTACTTGACCCTTTTCTGATTTTGCACGAAGTAGAGGATCACCGAGGCAGCACACGGATGAAGAGGAAGCTTTGGGATTCACTTGGATGCTCTTCTTCTCTCTATTTTACTTTGAATGGCCCTTTTGTGCTTATGGAAGATTTTCCTTGTAAACTCTTTGAAATCTCTTCCCTAAATGTTCTCTCCCACTTCCATACCTTCTCCCCTAGCTCTCCTCTTGATTTTATAGCTTTAGAGGGAGTGCCAACAAAAATCTAGCCATTAGAGACAAAAATAGAGCCGTTGGAACCAAGAAAAAACTAGCCGTTATGCCTCCCAGCGTGCTGGAGTCGACTCGGCTGAAGTAGGAGTCGACTCGGCTGAAACGGGAGTCACTTGTGAATAGTAGTCTGTCGGCACTGTAGCTGGGAGTCGGCTCCGCACTGTAGCACTGAAGTTGGAGTCGACTCGAGATCACTGTAGCGCTGAAAATCAACTTTCTGTTTTTTTGTTTATTCTCAGTCGGAGTCGACTCGTAGAGTATCGGAGTCGACTCGAACACTGTGTCTTGAAACTCTAGAGTGCCAGAGTCGACTCTAAACTTCCCGGAGTCGACTCGAGGACTATTCTTTTGAATCTTTCTTTGAATTTGCTCCTCCAACTTAAATCCTTTGAACTTGAAACTTGGGCCAATAAATTGTAGCTTTCTTCTAACTTTTCTTGAGAGCTTTTGAGGCCTTCTTGTATTTTTCCAACTTGCTATGTTCCTTGCAAAATAAATTATCTTTCTTCTTGCAACACAAGCATTAGTAATTATACTACAAGGTTTTGTGATCATCAAAATCAATCTTTAACTCAATCTTTGGGTCATCAGGTTGTTTTTCAGCCATCTCAGAAGGTGGGGATGATTCTAATGTTCTGATCTCAGCTCGAATATTCCTAAGGGTCCGTTCTATTTTAGGGCAAAAGGTAATAGGTCATGTGCTCTAGAACGACTCCCCTGCATACACTAGTACTTGATCAGTCAAGCATTCAATAAAAGAAAAACACATCAAATTCTTGTATTTGCCCTAAAATTACTAGACAGCTCCTAACTGGTTTGAAGAGGGCACCTAAGCCTCCAATCCGGTCTAATGAACTGAGTTGACCAGTTAAGCTCCCAGGTAAGTGGGAGGGTCACGATGCGTTCGCAAAGATCCCACTTAAAAACTACTTGCCTCGAACAGATGAACTGTCTTCCTTATAGGGACAAAGCTTGCCTAGACATCAACTGAGCTACAGAGCGAAATTGGTGCAACTTTCGGTGATCTTCGTCCTATTGAGCTCGAATATCCCTAGGGGCCGACGTCTAATTGATTTTAATTAAAGTGATAGCTATGTGCGAATTGGTTCACCTAATCTGGGCAAGAATCTGGTGATGAAATCCAGTTCCTATCTTGTTGGGATGATTGCCCTTACTATGTGTGGATTAATTGGTGTATGTGTAGCAAGCATGCATTCACACTTTTGCTGAAATTAAAATCAAACAATCACCACAAAATTTCAAGCTAATTGAGAATCAATTTAAACAAGAAAGGTTTAAAGATTACCAAAGGAAATTTCACCAGCAATTTTAATTTTTTTTTTTGGCAAACCTCTACAGTATTCCTTTTTCAGTAGTTTCTTTTTTTTTATCGTCCCAGATTTTCTCTTCGATTTCTGATCAAATAATACCAAAAGAAAAATCAAAAAATTAGTAAGAGAGAAAAATAATTATCTTTCATATTATTAGCCTCCACTGGCAGGGTCCTTAACAAAGTTCGACTGCGAGCCTGAATCTATTTCATATTATTATCTTTTCTCACATTACGTTCAGTGTTCCAAACCAAAAGGTACAATGTGATCGGTTATTTCAATTTCAAAAATAAACCACGCAATAGCACGTATCCTGTAGGATAGTGATTACGGGTGTCGGTCCATAGAGATTGGAGAATAAGTTATTTTTCTTTAAAAATAAATCAAGAAGAAGAATTTGCTAACTTGATTTAACTAAATTAATCTATGAGTATGAATTATAATTTATCAGAGTAAATGGATCTAGGGTTTGGAGTCCACCGCATAGCATTGCATCAGGATCTGTGTTCTTAATTTTTTTTTCTTTTGGAGAGGCATGCAAATGTTGGGGTATGTGGAGACCATTGGTGATGAAGAGAATTGAAGGAGAATCAATTCTGCACAGTTCTGTCTGGCGGACTGTCAGAGTTGACTCGAACTACAGTCGAGTCGACTCGGGAACAGTCGAGTCGACTCGAGGCCCGTCGAGTCGACCCGGGAGGAGAAAGGCCCGTCGAGTCGACTCGGGAGCAGTCGAGTCGACTCGGGAGCAGTCGAGTCGACCCGAGATTATACTAGAAGTGGTCCAGACGTGCCCGAGTCGACCCGAACTACAGTCGAGTCGACCCGAGCTCGCGGAAAATCGTACGGACGAGTTTTCTTTGGTGTTTTTGGTGGCGTTTCGACGGCTATGATCATCTAAGAATCTTGAGACTATATATAGGACTCATGAGAGCCCTAGGGTAATCGATTCCAATATACTTTGAGAGAGACTTTTGTTTATTTTGTGAGGCTGGATTCTAGAGAAGAAGAGGATTGGGATCCTACTTCTTGTGCAAAGGAAATTCTGTATGAATCTCTTGTAGAGCGATCGCTTGTGATCATTCGGGTGTGTGCTATCTCTGTAATCAGTTCATCCTAATTGAGATTTGGAGCGGTGGAGGACGTAGGCTACTTGTAGCCGAACCTCGTTACATCTTTGTGTTTGCTTTGCTACTTTTTTCCTACTTCTTCCTTTGGTTTGATAATCCGCTGCGATGCTCAAGTGTTTTACCCTACTGATCTAGGGGTAATCTTTTGCCCTTCGTAGTGGAGCGAAGCAGTGATCCTTGAGCCCGGTGTTGAGGGAGCGAGAGAATGCTTATCCGTTTATCTTCTCTTTGCTTGTCCGACGTTGGTGATGCCGGTGTGAGTGGGTTCCAGCGCAGTCGCCGACAACAAGTGGTATCAGAGCTATTGGTATTCTGCGATGGCGGATGAAGGAAAGTTGCGAAGAAGTTCAATGGCACGAACTTTGGGTTTTGGAAGATGCAAATAGAGGATTACCTTTACCAGAAGGATCTCTATTTACCTCTTGGAGGTGGAGCGAAGAAACCAGAGAAGATGCCTGATGAAGACTGGGAGGTCCTCGATCGGAAGACGCTCGGCACCATTAGATTGTCACTTGCATCCCAAGTGGCATTCAACATCAAAAATGAGAAGACGACGATGGAGTTGATGGCAACATTGTCGCGGATGTATGAGAAACCCTCAGCATCAAACAAGGTATTTCTCATGAAGAGGTTGTTTAATCTTCGTATGAAAAATGGCGGCAGCATAGCAGAATACCTCAACGAGTTCAATGGACTCATGGCCCAGTTGGAGTCAGTGAAGATTAGTTTTGACGATGAGATTCGGGCATTGCTAATCCTCTCCAGATTGCCTGATAGCTGGGAGGGCCTGGTGATGGCGGTGAGCAACTCTTCGGCGATAGGAAAGTTGATCTTTGATGACGTTGTGGGAGTGCTTCTGAGTGAAGAAGCAAGAAGAAAATCTTCTGGAGCTACGGAGTCGTCTGGAAGTGCACTAAACACCTCTGATCGGGGAAGACAAAAGAAGGACGGTCGATTTCGAAGCGACTCGAAGTCGAGATCCAGCAGGTCTCGAGCACCTCAGAACAAGGGAGCGAAGTGCTGGAACTGCGGAAAGACGGGGCACTTTAGGAGGGACTGCAAATCTCCTAAAGGGAAGCAAGGCGACCACACCGAAGGAGTCAGCAAGGATCTGGCAAATCTTGCTGAAGACGGTGACATGGATGCCCTCGTTCTATCTTTATCTACCTGTGACGAGTCTTGGGTGATAGACTCGGGCGCGTCTTTCCATGCTACATCCCAATAGAAGCTTCTTGGAGGATATGAGAAGGGAGACTTCGGCAAAGTCTACCTAGGGGATGGAGAGCCTTGCACCATACAAGGAAGGGAAAGCGCGGAAGTGAAATTGATTTCTGGATCTTCACTTGAGCTTGAGGACGTACGGCACGTGCCTCAACTGCAGAGAAATCTAATTTCTGTTGGATAGTTGGCGAGCCAGGGGTACAAGACTACTTTCACAGCTGATCAGTGGAAGATATCCAGGGGTTCGTTGACGGTGGCTAGTGGCAAGAAGGTTGGGACACTTTATGTCGCCAACGGCACGGAGAACTCTATTGGAGTTGCTGCAGCAGATGTGGACGCCAAGTTATGGCATTGCAGACTTGGGCACATGAGTTATCAGGGACTGGAGGTGATGCACCATGTTGCCCAAGGTGACAAGCCAAGAGGGGGGGGTGAATTGGTTTCTCTTGATTTTTACTATCTTACTTTAGTCAATTGATGAGTGAGTGAAATTAGAACAATGCACAATACAAATACACAAGAAGTATAGTGGTTCGGTGCTTTCCTAAGCACCTATGTCCACTCCCCAAGCGACCCCTTGGGAATTCAGTATAATCCCGCGGATTACAGTTGGCTTGTTTTCTGGGCTCACAATCCAAAAATCTTTACACTTTGATTTTCCGGGATCACCAAGAACCTATGTTGGTTTTACGGGCTCACCAACGAACCTTCACAATTGGTTTTACGGATTCACCAATAAACCTACACCGTTGGTTTTGCGGGCTCACCAACAAATCTTTACAAGGTGATCAATAAAAAGAAAGAAGAAAGTTGAAGCTCCTAGATGAGCAAATATAACATATATAAGCTACAAAGAAGAGTTTAGAGAATAGTTATCGCTTGATGAGACTTCTCTCTTCTTTGTCAAGAATGCTTCACTCTTCAAGGGTGGATGGAGCTCTTAATATCTCTTGGAATCTGCTCAACCACTTTCTTTTGACTCTTGAATGAAGCACTTGGATGAAGAAGATTAGGGCACTTGTCTTTCTTGTGTAAGCTTTGATATTTTGCAAAAGGATGTTTCCTCTGATGAATAGTATCACTTTAAATAGTTTTCTTCATCCATTGGACAAGCCCTAATGGTTAGAATTCAAAAACTAGCTGTTACTCACTGTTGGGAGGTCTGAAAGTACTTCTGCAGAACTAGCCGTTATGCTTCTGCCCGTGCTCGGGTCGACTCAACTTTTACTGGGGTCGACCCAACTTTCACTTGGGTCGACTCAAGCATCATTGGGGTCGACCCTCTCAGAAATCACAGAACCTTGTATTTCAGCCTTCCTTCACTTGGGTCGACTCAACACTTTTTGGGTCGACTCAAGGTTCAGTTGGGTCGACTCAACTTCCACTTGGGTCGACCCTCTCAGGGTTTTCAGAGAACCTATTTTTGAATGTCATTGCCTTTGGGTCGACTCATGTTAACTTGGGGTCGACTCAAGTTTCATTTGGGTCGACCCTATCAGGGTTTCCGGAGAACTGTTTTCTTGAGGCTTGAGGATTGGGTCAACCCAAGTACTGTTCATCCGTGCCATTTTTGCAGAAGTGTGCCAGATGGTTTCTTGATGTGCCGGGGTCGACTCAATCAATCTTGGGGTCGACTCAATCCACACTTTGCTGCAACTTAAGGTTAGATTCATCCATATAATCAATAAAATAAACTTTAAACAATTTTGAATATATGTCATGGTAGTGCTACATACTCCAAACAATGAAAATTACTATTGTCCACTTAAGAGTATGTTTCACTTGAAACTTTGCCGAATTAGAATTTAGAATTCACTATCCCTTTCCTATCGCAAATTTTATCTCATTAATAATCATTGAAATACATCTTAATCTCATTATACTAATGTATCGAGAGTGACAGACTTATTAATGATGTATCGAATTAACTCGTAACATACTCTTAATCATTGTATTAATCATCAAAATACCACTATCATCCTCACACCAGTTGGAAAAGCTGCAGGGTCTCAGGAGTGTTGAGATGGACTTCTGTGAGGATTGTGTTCTCGAAAAGCAGAAGCGTGTTTCATTCAACAAAGAAGGTAAACCTCGGAAGCAAGAAAAGCTAGATCTCGTGCACACAGACGTGTGGGGGCCTGCACCGGTTTCTTCCATTGGTGGATCTCAGTACTATGTTACTTTTATTGATGATGCTACCAGGAAGCTTTGGGTGTTCTTCTTGAAGCACAAGTCAGAGGTATTTGTGGTCTTCAGGAGATGGCAGGTGATGGTAGAACTCGAGACAGGAAGGAGGTTGAAATGCCTGAGATCGGACAACGGTGGTGAGTATTATAGCAGGAAGTTTGAGGACCACTGTGCAGAGGCTGAGATCGTCAGGCAGAGGACAGTTCCAGGAACACCACAACAAAATGAGTTGCTGAAAGGATGAACAGAACAATTAATGAGCATGCCAGAAGTATGAGGATACATGCTGGATTGCCACAGCAGTTTTGGGCGGAAGCAGTTAACACTGCTGCCTACTTGATCAACAGAGGGCCATCAAAGAAACTTGAATGTATACCCTTTTCTATTATAGATGGATCAGGTTCTAACAAATTGTAGAAAATACTTGTGAACTTGAGTAGTGCACCTAAAACTCAAGCGGTGCCCTATTGTGGTGGAGGTATTAGTACTCTGAGAAAGTCATGCTATTTTATGCACACTACATTTTCATATTTCTTCACTTTGACAGTTGCCATGCTTGAAAATATATATCAATTAATTACATGTGTATTAGCTTAAGATTTATTTCATATTTTTATTATTAGAATCTCATGTCATATCATTCATGATGTTTGTAGGTAACATCACTACAAATCCTCACGAGACAACCCTCATCCACTAGGGTAACCTAGGGGTTTAACGACTTGTTGCACGTGCTAAGTGCAATCGTGATGCCCTACGAAAGTGGGTACGTATCTTAGTTTTGTGTTTTTAGTTTTAATAAAATGTCATAGGTTAAACCACACCTTTTGCACTCTCAGATTATCATTTGCTCGTTAATTGCAAGAGACTAGCAATAAGCTAGTTGGGGGGTGTGATGAGAGCACAAAAGTGCGATCTACACATCACTTAAATTAGTATTATTGCTAACAAATAATGATAGAAGTGCTGTATTAATATTATATTTTTGTGGGGTGCAGGTGATCGGAAATCAAAGCTAAAATGCACATTGGGTCCAAAAATATGCATCACTGCAGGTGACCAGCCAACTGCATGGGTCGACCCCAGTTGCACACTAGAAGGAGGTCAAGTTCAGCCGTATACTTCGTCGCAGCTTCATTCTTCTGCAAGCCCAAGCATCTATTCCACGTGTCCGCCCGCGTGGAAGAAACGAGCATCCTCTTCTTTTCCCCATTTCAAAGGCTTTTGGAGTTCATTCATCCCAGCAGTCACCCCCGCATCATCTGCCGCATCCACGAAGCATCCGAAGCATCCGAATCCAGTGATCCACCTTCCAAATCTCATCTTCCCCGAGTCCGCCTCTCCCGCGTGCAATCTTCCTGCTCTAAGCATTGGATCTTCCCAGCATCCCGCAGCCGTCCACCTCTTCTTCCGCTTCTCCCGCGAGTGATCCTCCACGTCCAGATCTCACGCGTTGGAGCATCCCAGCCGTCCGTGATGGTTTCGTGCCTCACCGTCCGCGTCTCAGCCCCCAGCAAAGTTCCTTTTCTTCCGCCGATCTCGTCCGCGTTCCCAGCTTTCTCCGGTGTTCCCGCGTACAAGATCCAACCATCCCATGCTTCCGAATCGCACGATCTTCAGCCTTCCCCAGATCCCGCAGGCGTCCGTGATCCACCTTCCAGATCTCAGATTCCCGCATCCAAGGCCCTTCTACCAACTCCTCCGCATCTCATCCTAGCAAAGAACCAGCTTTTGAGCCCGTGATTTCAGCATCCGTGATCACGCCCCGTCCGCTCATCCCATTGGCCTCACGAGTCACAGCTTCTCCCAGCCTCTGCGTGCAGCCCATCATCCCCCAATGCATGCGATCGCGATCTTCCGAGTGCGTCCGCAATCTCCCGAGATCCATCCCAGCGTCCGTTTCCACCGCGTGCGAGGAGGGGGGGGGGAAAGGCTAGCTTGATATACCTCTCGGCTGGGAAGGGTTAAGGGGGAGCTCTCATTTGAAAACAAAGAAAAAAATAGAGGAGGAGAGAAACAGGGGAGGCCCTGTTTCCGAAAATAAAAAGAAAAAAAAAAGGGAACAGGAATAGGGGAGATTTTTCATGTTGATGGCCGGCTAATCCCTTTGGTCTAGGGTGATGAGAGAACCCTTGACTTGTTACTTTCTTGGAGTAAACTCTAAACTATTGTTCTATTCAATTTAGATCTTTTGATATATTTTGGTTTCTTGCTTGCCTATGTTGTAGATAGTTCTTTAATGGTTTATATCTATTGATGCATGGATTACTTTATTATTTGATTTGTCGTAGACATAACCGGCACGACGAATGCTTAGAAATTGAGTTCGTGTGTTCAAATAATATATTCCATGATTAGATCTATCCTACATTTGAACTTTTAAATCAAAAACCGTAGAGTTTATTTCTTGGATGCAATATCGTCAAGGGGGATTCCAGATCCCTACCATCTTTATTTCATTGAACTTTGTTTATTGCTATATTGTTCTCCGATTTTAATTTCTGAAAATCAAAACATCATCTTAATCCACAAATTTATTGAATTAATTAATCTAAAATTATATTAAATAATCTAATATATATTTCGTTCTCTGAGGATTCGACCTCGGACTTCCGAGATTTTACTACTTGTACGATTCTCCTATACTTAGGAGATTAGTTTTGCGAAAATATTTTTGCGAGCGCATCAAGTTTTTGGCGCCGTTGCCGGGGAGCGGCTGATTTATTAGTATAATTTTATATTTAATTAGTACTTTAGTAGTTAGTCTTTTTCTTTCGAAAACAAAAAAAAAAAATTCTTTACTGCTGTTTTTTTATTCCCTACACAGTCTGCATCAAACTCTGATTATCAAAGTAATTAACCGTCTGATTGAACTCAAATTTGGTCGTTCGGTGCAGGACCTGTGTTTCTTTCATCTGAACGGTCTGATTGAAAACTTTTAAGACCATTAGATTAATACGAAACCTTGCTGCTTTCTGTTTTGAATTTTCTACATTTAATTATTTTAGAATCAGAATTTTATTGTTATCATATCTCATTAACCCTTGTTGCTAATTGAAAATTTAAAAAAAAAAACTTTAAGAAAAGATCAAGGGTGATTATTCAAAAAAAAAAAGAGAAAAAATCTAAAATTTCAAATTTCAAATTTCAAACTTCAACTCATAAAATTTAAAAAAAAATAAATAATTTGCTTGATCATCTATTCAATGAAATTTAATGTCATGTCATAAAACATTAAAAAAAAAAATCTCTTGATTGTTGCATATAGTATAAGGCATCAGTATAAAATATTCTAAGGGCTGAACCCATTTAAAAAGATAAGGTCGGGATTTCATCACTCGTCCTTAGCCCAAAAATCACCCCATTGCATAAATATCCTAAGCTTAACTAAAATCAACTAGACGTTGGCCCCTAAGGACATTCGAGCTCAATAGGACGAAGACCACCGAAAGTTGCGCCAATTTCGCTCTGTGGCTTAGTTGATGTCTAGGCAAGCTTTATCCCTATAAGGGAGACAGTTCATCTGTTCGAGGCAAATGGGTTTTAAGTGGGACCTTTGCGAACGCATCGTGACCCCTCCACTTACCTGGGAGCTTACCTGGTCAACTCGGTTCATTAGACCGGATTGGAGGCTTAGGTGCCCTCTTCAAACCAGTTAGGAGCTGTCTAGAAATTTAAGAAAAACATTAGAAATTGAAGTGTAATGTTTTGTTGCATGTTTGATTGTGAATAGATTTTTGTTTTAGGGTGTCGTTTTAGGATATCTTTAGTTGGTACTTATATTTATATTTATTTTTTAAAAAAAAACATAAAAAAATTTTAATTAAATTTTGTATGCTAGGTTGGAATAGGGACAACACTGGGCGTTTGAATCGACAAATTTTTGACAGTTCCTTAAATCAAAATATTGAAACTCTTTCGCAGTATCTCCCACCTTGTGAGATGGCAAATTTTCCTGATGATGTAGGCAGTCACCATGGTGATGAAGGTAGACCCCCAGTTATGACACTTCGACAATACTTACATCCCACTAGGACTAGTCAACCTTCATGCATGATTATTCCTGAAAATGTAGGACACTTTGAAATCAAACCAGGAGTAATTCAATTGCTGCCCAAGTATCATGGGATGGAATCCGAGAACCCTTATCTTCATCTTAAGGATTTTGAGGAAATTAGCATCACATTTAGAGTGCCAAATGTATCGAAAGACGTCCTTAAATTGACCTTGTTTCCTTTTTTCTTAAAGGATAAAGCCAAAACATGGCTGAACTCCTTGAGACCTAGATCGCTAGGAACATGGCATGATATGCAAAGAGAATTCTTGAAAAAATTCTTTCCCGCACAACGAACTAACTTTTTGAAAAGGCACATTAGTAATTTCCAACAAAAAGACCATGAAACATTTTATGAATGCTGAGAGAGATTTAAAGATTTGCTTCTCTCTTGTCCTCATCATGGGTTTGAAATATAGAGAACCATTAGTTTCTTTTACGAAGGGTTGTCTCCACAGTTAAAACAATTTATAGAGACTATGTGCAATGGTCTATTTTTGGAAACGCAACCCGATGAGGCATGGGACTATTTAGACTCTCTCGCAGAGACTGCACAATTATGGGATACAGGGGATAGAGTGAATAAACCTTTACCTAAGCCTACTAGCGTTGGACACGGGGGCCTTTACAACCTTAGTACTCAGGATGATATTCAGGCTAAAATGGCAGCCCTTACTAGGAAGGTAGAGGAAATTGAACTTAACGTAGAAGGATTGAACCCGTCAAGACCGTAGAACATAACAGCGAGTGTTGTAGGATTTGTGAGATGCCTGGCCATCTCACCACTGATTGTCCCACAATACCCGCATTCAAGGAAGTCTTGCACGATCAGGCCAATGTTATGAATACCTATCAAAAATCTTTCAATAATCCTTTTTCGGGTACTTACAACCCTGGATGGAAGAACCATCCAAATTTCAGGTGGAGGAATGACCAATCTCAACAAGTATATAACCCAACTCCTCCACCTCCGCAACCTCATTATGCACCCACACCCCCTCAAAAACCCAGTCTCGAAGAAACTTTGCAATCTTTCATGCAAGGTCAAGCTAAAATCAATGATGAATTAAGAAATCAACTAACAACGCTGACCACTGCTTTAAGTGCTCAAGAGAAGGGTAAGCTACCAGCTCAACCACAACCTAACCCTCAAGTCTATGGCGGTAGTAATGCATCATCTTCAACTTCGCATAAAGAACAAGCGAAGAGTATAATAACTTTGCGAAGTGGAAAGGTTATTGATCGACCAGTCCCAGAACAAACACAAGTCATACCTGATTCTGACCCTCCCAAGACAAAAGAAAAGGATAACGAAGAAACTGAAGCACCTACATCTACTAAAAAAATCAAATGTCCTTTTCCTGCACCGTTTCCACAAAGATTAAAGCCCTTGCAAAAGCTTGAACCAAACTTTGAAATTCTTGAGCTTTTTAAGTAAGTAAAAATCAATGTACCTCTTCTTGATGCAATCAAACAAGTGCCTTCCTATGCAAAATTTTTAAAAGATTTGTGCACTGTCAAGCGTCGTTTAAATGTCAAGAAGAAGGCATTTCTGGCTGAAAATGTGAGTGCGATTTTACAGCATAATCTTCTCCCTAAATATAAGGATCCCGGTTGCCCAACTATCTCATGCATCATTGGCAATTTTAGGATTGAGCGAGCATTGCTAGATTTAGGAGCGAGTGTGAACTTGTTGCCATATACGGTATATGAGCAACTCGGTTTGGGTGAGTTGAAGCCAACAACTGTCACCTTACAATTAGCTGACAGGTCAGTAAAGGTCCCTAGAGGGATTATCGAAGATGTGTTGGTCCAAGTAGACAAGTTCTATTTTTCTGTTGACTTTATTGTACTGGACACACATCCGGCTTCCAATTCACCATCTCAGATTCCTGTCATCTTAGGACGTCCATTCCTTGCAACTTCTAATGCATTGATCAATTGTAGGAATGGTGTCATGAAGCTTTCTTTTGGCAATATGACCTTGGAATTGAACATTTTTAGTATAGGTAAACAACCCTGTGATCATGAAGAAAGTAAAGAAGTTGAATGGGTTGAAACCATTGCGGAAGAATATCTGTTAAAAGAAACATTTACTGAATCGGCCGACAATGGTTTGATAGATTGGTGTTCTGAAGGTACTGCTGACGATGTGGTCCCACCTGTTTTAGATAATTCGGATGTCATGATGGTCAATGGGTGGAGACCGAGAATAGAGGAATTTGAACAGTTGCCATCTCGAGAAGCAAAGATAGTACCATCCCATGAACAAGCACCTAAGCTCGAGTTGAAACCTTTACCGAAGGAACTCAAGTATGCCTTTCTTGGACCCGAGGACACTTTTCCTATAATCATCTCATCTGATCTTGATCATGCCCAAGAAAGAAAATTACTTGGTGTTCTAAAGAATCATAAGGGAGCTTTAGGGTGGTCTATTGCTGACTTGAAGGGGATTAGCCCTTTAATTTGCACGCACCGGATATATTTGGAGGACAATGCTAAAACCACAAGGCAAATGCAACGTAGATTGAATCCTACGATGAGAGATGTGGTTAAAGCAGAAGTCCTCAAGTTGCTTGACGTGGGTATTATTTACCCAATTTCCGACAGTAAATGGGTAAGTCCTACACAAGTTGTTCCTAAGAAGTCGGGTCTGACGGTAGTCGAAAATGAGCAGGGTGAACTAGTTCCAACTCGTGTTCCAACGAGTTGGCGCATATGTGTTGACTACCGAAAATTGAATTTGGTCACTAGAAAAGATCACTTTTTCCTACCCTTCCTAGACCAAGTTTTGGAAAGAGTTGCAGGACACAAATTTTATTGTTTTCTCGATGGCTATTCCGGGTACTACCAAATCGAGATTTCACCAGAAGATCAAGAGAAGACTACATTCACTTGTCCTTTTGGCACATTTGTTGGATTGCCCCACAGCGGCGCGACGTTCGCGGCGGAATCCGCATGCCGGGCCCGGTGCATCGCATACGCCGGAACAGGATCGGGTAGATTTCAAAATTTTTCTGAATCAAAACGATTCAGAACCCTTTTGAATTAAGATGGGGATTAAACTAAGATCTAATAATTAATTATGAATTGTTAAACTACCAGAAAATCAGAAATATAAAAGTTCAAATGAAGATCTCATCTTCATCTTTGTGCGGGTAGAAGAACACCGCAACCGATGATCGTGGTTTGGTTCCTTGTAGCCGCACAAACGTCCGGCCTCTACAAGTGTCCACACGAGGTTGCTGAAGATCAGAGATGGGGCTTCACCGGGGTGCTAGCTCCTTGCAAAAGCCTCTCTTGGATGTCGAAGAAGAAGGAAGAAGAAATCATAAGGATCCCACCTTGTGCAGCCTTCAAAAGGAAGAAGAAAACCCTTCACTGTTTTGATTCTTTTCTCTCCCTTTTTGCTGATTTAAAAATCCCCAAAAACATAGCCTTGCTGCCCACGCCTGGGAGAAGAGCTCTGATTTTTCTTGGGGCGTGGGGCGCCCTTTTTATAGGGTTCAAAACCCTATGCGCCAGGAAACCTATTCCTAATAGGTTTCCTGGTGCCTTTCTTTATTGAAGGGCCCCTTGATTCTTGGAAAGAATCAAGGGGCGTTGGCTCCCAGCAAAGAAGGAGAGGGGGCCACGCCCCTCCTTGTCCTCTTGGCTGCCCCCTCTTGCCTATTTTGACCCATCAAAATAAGGCATCAAGAGGGAGGCTCCAATAATAGAAAAAAGGCTGAATTTGGCAGGATTTTCAAGGACTCGATCTAGCCAACTTTTGACTAGGATTTGAGTCAAATTTCTTTGGGTCAGACCCAACATAATTTGACTCAATTAATCAGCAAATCAAAGACTTAATTATAATCTAATTATAATTATTTAATTCTTCCATTTAACTCACTAACTCTTAGTGGGTTATTTCAAACATCAATCTCATTGACATTGTGATTCCAAATCACAATTCGACAATCCTAATAATCAGAACCCCTAATGTGTGTGACCTCGTAGGTTCTAATCTAACTGGTAATGAGACATATTGAAATCTCTATCTCAATATCACTAAAACACCTTTCAGTGGACTGAAACACTTTCAGTTCTATTCGTCAGGGTTTACCGATCATCAGGTAAATTCCCGTGAGTCCCAACATCCACAAGTGACACCTAGCAGTATGTAGTGGCAACCCAGTAGAATAGAATAATGAATCTCTAGGTGCAGTTATCGTATGATACAGTCCTACTATCGTGGATCCCTACAGGACGGAGGTCATGGATAACTCGTCAAACCCCATCGTCTGTCATATGTCAAGATTTATTCGACTTAAGTTCGAGAGTGAAAAACTCTTTCTCCACTATGCATACTGCCCCGGCCGAGGTCTTACGAACTTAGTCTTATAAATCACATAGGATCTCTCCTTATCTATCAAGGTCGATAGATTCCATATAGGTGCATACCCTACTCCTACAGTGAAATTACTGCAGCCAATCTACACTGCATGGACCCATATGTCTAGAGACCATGTATATGTGCAGTCAAACTACAATAACCTCACTGTGAGTAGCCGAAGCACCGCAGGTCAAAGGACCAGTCACACTACTGCAACATCAAGCAAGTCACTGACGAGTGGATAGACATCCAAGTAACTTCTTGTCTTGGTCACGCTCAGTATCCTTGTTCTCTAACAAGCACCTGCACTATCACTTCAATATCCTTACACTGTGGACTCGAGTCTCGTCCATCCATAAGGAAAGCGATCTGTGCACTGATCTCATCGGATCGATCACCGTCCTCGTGATGATCCATTGATCAGGAGCATTTAGAAATTAATCACTAATGACACATGGCTCAAATTTTCAACTCTTGAGAATATGCGTCATCATCTTATTAATTCCTTGGACGATTCATGGACACATAAGAACATGAATGAAAAGAATGCCCAACTTAATAAATTCATAATAAGGTCAAGTACAAATTTATGTCCCAGAATAAAATAATGCATCAGCCAAATTGGCTTCTAGGGCATACTTCTAACAATCTCCCACTTGCACTAAAGCCAATCAGCCATAAACCTAAAGCCCCATCTTCTCAAGATGCGCTTCAGTTTTCTGCCGACTTAGCGCTTAGTCAATGGGTCCACCACATTTCCTATGGAGTCTACTCTCTGATCCTCTACTTATTTCTTTTTGAGGTAATCGCTTATTAGGTTAAATCGCCGCTCTATGTGCTTCGGCTTCTGGTGAGACCTTGACTCTTTAGCTAGTGCTATCGTACCTTTGTTATTGCAGTTGAGTGTTATGGCATCTGATGACATTACACCTAACTCAGCAATGAACTTCTTAAACCAGAAGGTTTCCTCTACACCCTTAGATACGGCTTAACATTCAGCTTCTAAGGTAGAATCTACAATGATCGGTTGTTTGGAACTCTTCCAATTTACTGAACCATCATTGCACATATTCTGATGTAGACTTTCTATCATCAATATGTGTGCATCCTTCTACCTTCAACTCTGATATTCTTCCAAAGACCAAGAACATGTCCTTAGTTCTTCTCAAGTACTTAAGACTGTTCTTCATATCTATCCAGTGCTTCTTGCCTGGATTTGACTGATATATGCTCGTGACACTCACAGCATATACTATATCATATCACGTACATAGCATGGTATACATGAGGCTCCCTATAGCCGAAGCATAAGGGATCTTGCTCATTCGCTGAATCTCTTCAGATGTGTTGGGGCACATCTTCTTAGAGAGATTTGTCCCATGCCTAAGGGATAATAATCCTCTTTTAGAGGTTTCCATGCCGAACCTCTTCAGCACTCCCTCTATGTAATATTCTGTGACAGGACAAGCATCCTTTTAGATCTATCTCTATAGACCTTAATTCCCAAAATATAGGATGCTTTTCCAAAGTCTTTTATGGAGAAATCCTTAGACAACCATACCTTGACCTAAGTTAGCATGGGAACACCATTTCGAATTGGAAGAATATTATCCATGTACAACACGAGAAATACAATAGCCCTCCCACTAACCCTTCTTATAAACACATGGTTCCTCTTCGTTCTTGATGAAATCAAATGATTTGATTATATCGTTGAAACGAGTATTCCAACTCCGAGATTCTTGCTTTAGTCCATAGAAGGACCTTTGCAGTTTGCAGACCTTGTGATCACCATCACAATATCTCATAATCATATTATGCTGCAATATCAAGCAATATTCGAATGGACTTCAGCATGGCTACAGGTGAAAAAGTATCCTGATATTCAGTGCCTTCGCACTGACTATAATCTTTCGCCATTAGCCTTGCCTTATAGGTCCCTATCTAGCCATCCGAACTTAATTTTCTCTTGTGGATCCATTTACACCCAATAGGTACTATACCTTCTGGTGGATCTACCAAGGGCCAGACTTGGTTGGAATGCATGGAGTCCTTCTCTGACTTCATCGCTTCTAGCCATCTCTCGGAATCGATGTCTAACATCGCCTCGTTGTAGGTATTGGGATCCTTACCTTGATCCCCATCTCCCATGAGGAACACTTCCTCTACGAGGTGGAGGAGGTACTACGTGTACTGGCTTAATAGGTTCTATAGGCATAATGGCTCGTTGCTCTTTAGAGACTTTCTCTTCAAGCTCAATTTTTCTTCCACTATCTCTGTCAAGGATAAACTATTTTCCATGAAGATAGCATCTAGGCTCACAAACACTTTGTGATCCTTTGGAATGAAAAGTCGTATCCTAATGACTCTTTAGGATATCCTATAAAACGAGCAGTAATTGTCCTATCTTCTAACTTGTCCGTCTGTTGTCGCTTGAGTTGAGCTGGACATCCCTAAATCTTGAGATTACCAAGACTCAGCTTCTTACCATGTCATATCTCATATAGTGTGGTAGGAACGGACTTTAGAGAAAATTCTATTCAATAAGTAAATAGCTGAAAATAGAGTATCTATCTAAAGAAACAAGGGTAAATCAGTGAAGCTCATCATGGAGCGGACCATATCCAATAGAGTCCGATTCCTCCTTTCTGACACTCCGTTGAGCTGAGGTGTACCAGGAGGAGTCCATTATGAAACTATACCATTCTCCTTGAGATAATCACAAAACTCTCCACTAAGGTATTCACTTACTCGATCTGATCGAAGAATCTTAATGAGTTTTTCTGTTTATTTTTCTACTTCATATCTCAACTCTTTGAACCTTTCAAAAATTTCAGATTTGTGTATCATACACATATCCATACCGTGAGTAATCATCGGTAAATAAAGTAAAAAATTACAACCCCAGCCTGCACATCGAATGGGCCACACACATCAGTATGTACTAGGATAAGTATTTCAGTGGACCTCCCTGTGTCCTACAAAGGATAATTTGGCCATCTTTCCTCGAAGGCAGAATTTATAAATCGAATATGACTCGAAAGTCAATGAGCCCAAAAGCTCATGTTTCTTCAATTTGTTTATTCTGTCTTCTTCTATATGGCCAAGCCTGAGGTGCCACAAATACTTTAAATTTATCTCATTTCTGGATCTATTAGATCCTATGGTATTCACTGTTTTCTCAGATACATTCATAGATACATCCATATGTATGTGATAGAGACTGTCAATCATAAAACCATGTTGAACCAATTTATTTCTCAAATAAATGGAACAGTAGTCTTATAAAAATCTTTCTGTGCTAAACAAGATACAGAAATTAAATTTCTGCTAGCAATAGGTAACAATCCCTAAGTATCCTGAGCATTTCTGACATACCTTCTGAAGGTCTGTCACCCTTCATATTCTTTATGCTTCCCATGTATGTAGGACAGTTCCTCTTCCAATGGCCGTCCATTATGCAATGGAAACACTTTTCCTTGCAATTGACCTTTTTTCTTGGAACTTCCTTACTTGGCTTCTTGTCCTTTTTCTGCTTCTTTGCAGGCTTCTTTTTTTTCCAAATAGACTCTCTCTTGGAAGTAGAAACCAACTCGACAGCAAGAACGATGCCCCTTGAACTCTTCAAGGTCCCTAAGGTAGTTACCAATTTATTTAACAATTCTGTTTTGGTGCATACAATCTTGTTCATATGGTAGTCTACTATAAACTGTTCATATAAATCTAGAAGGGATTGTAGGATCAGATCTATTTGCAATTCCTTATACATGGTCATATCGAGCTTCTCAAGCTCCTCTAGGTCTTTGATCATAGTCAAACAGTGATCGTGGACAGACTGCCCCTCACGCATCTTTGCCTTGAAGAGCCTCTTGGACACTTCAAAACATGCTGCGCGACTCTGATCACCATACAACTCTTGTAGGTAATTTAATATGTCCCTGGCAGTCTCATGTTCTCATGCTGGCATTGTAATTCATTGGACATACATGCCATTGTGCAGCACCTAACTTTATTGTCATTGTTCGTCCACTTAACATGCATCTTACGCTAATCAGTGATCGGACAGATTGGTAACACGGAGATTCTATGGTCTAGCACATACCCTAATTTCTCACAATTCAAAACTGTTTTGAAATTTGCTGAGCCAGTCTTTATAATTGGGTTTGGTCAAACGGTTGTTCTATAGGATATGAGTTAAAAGTCTAGAAGCTGACTTTATAATCCTCAGAGAGTAAGGATTCTAGTTAGAATTTTGTACTTGATCCTAATTTATTCTAGGGTCTTTTAGAACAAATGTACCTCCCACTATTTTCTCGAATTCCTCACACTCCTCTGGTAGGAAAACGAAAAACCTACACGACTAGGGTTTCTAGTGGGTACTGCGGTCCCACCGATTTACATGCCACCTCACCTAACAGTTATTGGTGACACATAAATGGATGAGTGTACAACTCTTGTACAATGCTTCTCAAGCATGTTGCAGTGCTACTTGGTCTCTAAGTCATGAAGACCTCACCTAACAGTTATTGGTCCCATTCCTTAGTTAAGTCAGACCCACCATATAACCGTAGAAATAAAGTCGTCATTGGGTCCTCACCTAACAGTTATTGGTGCCCAACCCCACCTTTACCCCTACAATATCTCATGTCTATAGAGAGGTCCAGCCCCCCGATGCAACTTGCCCACTGTGTCCAGCCGAGACAAGTCAACATCAGAAAGACCTTAGCAGCTCTACTACGGTGGAAGGCCTATGGACTTAATATTGGTTAATCATGTCTTAGTGTTTGCAACTTGAGCTCTTCATAAGAGGTAATCGAACAATTGGCCAGGTAAGCAGGTGGGAGGCTCCCCTTACTCAGAGAGTAAGGTCCTAATTAAGTAACCACCTTTCATGCTTTCTTAGACACCAATTAGATCAAGTAATCTAATATGACTCGCTCATGTTGGTTCACTCTCGACTTGATTGAGGAGGTTTTAGTTTAGGACTCATTTGGATTGGTCTATTAGTTTGCATCATATGTAAATCTATCTACCCCGCATACATTCACATCACATGCAAACGGCACATCGCAGGTAGTTAAAATCGCAGCAATAAATAAAATCTGAATTTTAAATAGGTGATGATCATGGATTCTAATTAGGTCATATTACAAGCACATGCACGTCAGTCGATCAGCTGGTCTTCAACTCTTGAATTGGTCCTAAGCCTCCTTGATTCGATCCTTGATCAACTCTTGATCCAATCGCCATCAACTGCTCAGATTACCGTTCATCTCATGTACTATCTTTGACTGATCGTTGATGTACATTACATCACAGAAATACAACCAGATATAGAAATAAATTACATCCCTTTTAGGAGGCACGCAGGCCCCTCAAAACATCAAATAAGATGCATGCAAGCATCTGAAAATATTACATGACATTACAGATCACATCGCAGGTCTTTACATTTGATACCAAAAGGGTTTGAATCCTATGATCATCACTAAATGCATCTTATGCATAATTTTATCAAATCTGATTTTAATTTTATTATGCAACCATCTGAGATCCAGATCATGCAATACCTTAATTTTAAACATCATAATCACATCATAATTTTAAAACTAACATCGCATGATCGATCTAACAAAATCAGCATGATGAAAATTTCAGCATCACGAAATTTCAGCACGCAGAATTTTTCAGCATGCATAATAATTAAAAAATCAGAACAAATTCATAATCAATTAAATATTATCTTAATTGGATCCCCAAAACTATAGCTCTGATACCACTATTGGATTGCCCCATAGCGGCGCGACGTTCGCGGCGGAATCCGCATGCCGGGCCCGGTGCATCGCATACGCCGGAACAGGATCGGGTAGATTTCAAAATTTTTCTGAATCAAAACGATTCAGAACCCTTTTGAATTAAGATGGGGACTAAACTAAGATCTAATAATTAATTATGAATTGTTAAACTACCAGAAAATCAGAAATATAAAAGTTCAAATGAAGATCTCATCTTCACCTTTGTGCGGGTAGAAGAACACCGCAACCGATGATCGTGGTTTGGTTCCTTGTAGCCGCACAAACGTCCGGCCTCTACAAGTATCCACACGAGGTTGCTGAAGATCAGAGATGGGGCTTCACCGGGGTGCTAGCTCCTTGCAAAAGCCTCTTGGATGTCGAAGAAGAAGGAAGAAGAAATCACAAGGATCCCACCTTGTGCAGCCTTCAAAAGGAAGAAGAAAACCCTTCACTGTTTTGATTCTTTTCTCTCCCTTTTTGCTGATTTAAAAATCCCCAAAAACATAGCCTTGCTGCCCCACGCCGGGGAGAAGAGCTCTGATTTTTCTTGGGGCGTGGGGCTCCCTTTTTATAGGGTTCAAAACCCTATGCGCCAGGAAACCTATTCCTAATAGGTTTCCTGGTGCCTATCTTTATTGGCGGGCCCCTTGATTCTTGGAAAGAATCAAGGGGCGTTGGCTCCCAGCAAAGAAGGAGAGGGGGCCACGCCCCTCCTTGTCCTCTTGGCTGCCCCCTCTTGCCTATTTTGACCCATCAAAATAAGGCATCAAGAGGGAGGCTCCAATAATAGAAAAAAGGCTGATTTGGCAGGATTTTCAAGGACTCGATCTAGCCAACTTTTGACTAGGATTTGAGTCAAATTTCTTTGGGTCAGACCCAACATAATTTGACTCAATTAATCAGCAAATCAAAGACTTAATTATAATCTAATTATAATTATTTAATTCTTCTATTTAACTCACTAACTCTTAGTGGGTTATTTCAAACATCAATCTCATTGACATTGTGATTCCAAATCACAATTCGACAATCCTAATAATCAGAACCCCTAATGTGTGTGACCTCGTAGGTTCTAATCTAACTGGTAATGAGACATATTGAAATCTCTATCTCAATATCACTGAAACACCTTTCAGTGGACTGAAACACTTTCAGTTCTACTCGTCAGGGTTTACCGATCATCAGGTAAATTTCCGTGAGTCCCAACATCCACAAGTGACACCTAGCAGTATGTAGTGGCAACCTAGTAGAATAGAATAATGAACCTCTAGATGCAGTTATCGTTTGATATAGTCCTACTATCGTGGATCCCTACAGGACGGAGGTCATGGATAACTCGTCAAACCCCATCGTCTGTCATATGTCAAGATTTATTCGACTTAAGTTCGAGAGTGGAAAACTCTTTCTCCACTATGCATACTGCCCCAGCCGAGGTCTTACGGACTCAGTCTTATAAATCATATAGGATCTCTCCTTATCTATCAAGGTCAATAGATTCCATATAGGTGCATACCCTACTCCTACAGTGAACCTACTGCAGCCAATCTACACTGCATAGACCCATATGTCTAGAGACCATGTATATGTGCAGTCAAACTACAATAACCTCACTGTGAGTAGCCGAAGCACCGCAGGTCAAAGGATCAGTCACACTACTGCAACATCAAGCAAGTCACTGACGAGTGGATAGACATCCAAGTAACTTCTTGTCTTGGTCACGCTCAGTACCCTTGTTCTCTAACAAGCACCTGCACTATCACTTCAATATCCTTACACTGTGGACTCGAGTCTCGTCCATCCATAAGGAAAGCGATCTGTGCACTGATCTCATCGGATCGATCACCGTCCTCATGATGATCCATTGATCAGGAGCATTTAGAAATTAATCACTAATGACACATGGCTCAAATTTTCAACTCTTGAGAATATGTGTCATCATCTTATTAATTCCTTGGACGATTCGTGGACACATGAGAACATGAATGAAGAGAATGCCCAACTTAATAAATTCATAATAAGGTCAAGTACAAATTTATGTCCCAGAATAAAATAATGCATTAGCCAAATTGGCTTCTAGGGCATACTTCTAACAACATTCGCTTTCCATCGGATGCCATTCGGGTTGTGTAATGCACCTGCGACATTCCAAAGATGCATGCTCAGCATTTTTGAAGATATGAACGAGAAATTTTTAGAAGTGTTTATGGATGATTTCTCTGTTTTTGGTGACTCTTTTGATGATTGCCTGTCACATTTACAAGCAGTCTTAGCTCGATGCATGGAAAAGAATCTGATACTGAATTGGGAGAAATGCCACTTCATAGTGCCAAAGGGAATTGTCCTAGGACATATTGTTTCATCGAAGGGCATGGAAGTTGATAGAGCTAAGATTGGCCTAATCGCCAAGTTACCTGCACCCAAGATGGTTAGAGATGTTAGATCATTTTTGGGTCACGCAGGATTTTAAAGGACAACACAAGGATCATTTTTGGTTATTACCTTTTGAGATCATGTGCGATGCTAGTGACTATGCGATAGGAGCTGTCCTAGGACAACACAAGGATAATAAGCCATATGTCATTTACTATGCAAGCAAAACCTTAAACGATGCTCAAATGAATTACACCACCACCGAGAAGGAATTGCTTGCAGTAGTATTTGCATTAGACAAATTTCGCTCTTATATCCTTGGTGCTCCTATTATTATCTTTACGGATCATGCAGCGCTAAAATATTTGCTAGATAAGAAAGAGGCCAAACCACGCTTAATACGATGGATACTTCTACTCCAAGAATTTGACATCACTATCAAAGATAAAAAGGGAGTAGAGAATGTGGTTGCTGACCATTTATCACGGCTAGTTTTTAATGATTCGGTGCCACAGTTTTCCATCAAGGATTCATTCCCCGAGGAGCAGCTATTTGCACTTTCTACTATGCCATGGTATGCTGATATCGTAAACTTTCTTGTCACGAACCGGATGCCAGAGCATTGGGGATCGAATGATGAGAATAACTTCTTACGTGAAGTAAGGAGTTATTATTATGATGCCCCCTATTTGTTCAAGTATTGCAATGATCAAATCTTTAGAAGATGCATACTGGATCATGAGATGAAAAGTATACTTTCTTTTTGTCATGCCAGTGCTTGTGGAGGTCACTTTGCATCTAAGAAAATGGCACCTAAGGTGTTACAATGTGGTTTTTATTGGCCTACACTATTTAAAGATGCCCACGAGTTCTATAGGACTTGGAACCCATGTCAACGTGTTGGAAGTCTAACTCGTAGGCAAATGATGCCTCTTCAGCCCATTACTGCTATTGAAATTTTTGATATGTGGGGCATCGATTTCATGGGCCCATTCCCACCATCTTTTGGATATGAGTATATTTTGGTTGGTGTTGAGTATGTGTCCAAATGGGTAGAAGCTGTGTCTTGTCGAACAAATGATCACAAACCAATTTTAAAATTTCTTAAAGAAAACATATTTTCTAGGTTTGGGATGCCCAAGGTTATAATTAGTAATGGGGGAAAACATTTTTGTAATAAGCCTTTTGAGATCCTGTTACGAAAGTACGGTATCACTCATAGAATTGCAACTCCTTATCACCCGCAGACTAGTGGCCAAGTAGAGTTAGCCAATCGGGAGATTAAACGAATTTGAGAGAAAACGGTGAATCCATCATGCAAAGACTGGTCTTTAAAACTTTCTGACGCATTGTGGGCTTACCGTACTGCTTATAAAACTATTCTTGGTATGTCCCCGTATCGGCTAGTCTATGGAAAAGCATGTCATCTACCTGTTGAAATAGAGCATAAATCGTATTGGGCCATTAGAAAATTAAACTTTGAACTGTCAGATGCTGGTTTAGCTAGAAAAATACAACTAAGTGAGTTGAATGAAATTCGTCAGGATGCGTATGACAATGCTAGACTTTGTAAAGAACGAATGAAAATTAGGCTTGATAAATCAATTCTAAGAAAATCTTTTGAACCTGCACAAAAAGTTCTTTGTTATGACTCTCGTTTACATCTGTTTCTTGGAAAGTTACGATCAAGATGGACAGGTCCTTTCATTGTAAAAACTGTTTTTCCACATGGGGCAATTGAAATTGAGAATCCACAGGATGGCAAAATTTTTAAGGTAAATGGACACAGATTAAAACCTTTTTTTGAAAATTTTGCAGATGAAGAGGACTCCTTTCTCTTGGAGGAGCCTTCTTATGACTGAGCATGACGGCCAAGGTATGTGTATATTAGTTAGAATTCAATTTTTTCTTTTATTTCTAGTTTTCTTCTTATTTTGTAGGTCTTCTTTTCTAAAAATCAACAGCTCAAGGTATTCTTCTTCTCTCTATTATTTTCTCTATTGTCTCTCATATATAGTTTTCTTGCATTTTTTTACATTGAGGACAATGCAATGTTTAAGTTGGGGGGAGGAAAATATTTTGATCAAAAAAAAATATATTTTTGCATTTGATTTATTCTATTACTTTCTTTTCTGAGCAAATGCACATGTATTTTCATATTGAGTTTGTGCAACTATTAAGGCAAGGAACACATGCATATTATGACTGATCAGAGACCTATTATTATATCCCCACACGTGTACTTAATGACAATAGGAAGGCCTCAGGAGTTCATATTTGTTAATTGCATTTTTGTTACCTTTATTCGTAAAAGAAGTACGAGTATCCTTGTTCGTACCATAAGGTTCATGATTTGGTTTTCACATAAAGATAGAGGTTGAATATCCCAGCTAGATTACTTAGATGCTTTATGATCCAACCTTGGTTGACCTATAGTCATGATGCAGTCACATATATAATAAAAATATCTATTTGGTTCAGTCTATCATCTCTTTTCTTGCAGATATATATATTAAAAAAAAAAATCCTTATGATGACAAGTCTAGCCTCGTGGCGTAGTCTGGTTCGAGTAATTAAGTTCGAGGGGTGTTTCACCTAATGTCTTGAGCCAACTGGATCGGGGGTCATTGGCTGAAAGCTCGTTACATGGACCTTACTAGAGCCTAATGGGGTTGGATAGCTGTAGTCGTCATGGATATTGAAAAAAAATAATAATAATAAATAATAATAAAAAATAAAATAACAATAAGCATGAATGAGTTGGTCAGGCTGAACCTAGTGACATGTGGTAATGACTGGTTTGAATCCATTATGTTGGACCTCTGTGTACCCGGGTTGTTTAGTTGGGATTAATAGCTCTTTCTTTACATGCCAACCATTCTTGACAAATTTAGACAACATGTGATATTCTGAAAATTTGATGGATCAGGTTCTAACAAATTGTAGAAAATACTTGTGAACTTGAGTAGTGCACCTAAAACTTAGGCGGTGCCCTATTGTGGTGGAGGTATTAGTACTCTGAGAAAGTCATGCTATTTTATGCACACTACATTTTCATATTTCTTCGCTTTGACAGTTGCCATGCTTGAAAATATATATCAATTAATTACATGTGTATTAGCTTAAGATTTATTTCATATTTTTATTATTAGAATCTCATGTCATATCATTCATGATGTTTGTGGGTAACATCACTGCAAATCCTCACGAGACAACCCTCGTCCACTAGGGTAACCTAGGGGTTTAACGACTTGTTGCACGTGCTAAGTGCAATCGTGATGCCCTACGAAAGTGGGTACGTATCTTAGTTTTGTGTTTTTAGTTTTAATAAAATGTCATAGGTTAAACCACACCTTTTGCACTCTCAGATTATCATTTGCTCGTTAATTGCAAGAGACTAGCAATAAGCTAGTTGGAGGGTGTGATGAAAGCACAAAAGTGCGATCTACACATCACTTAAATTAGTATTATTGCTAACAAATAATGATAGAAGTGCTGTATTAATATTATATTTTTGTGGGGTGCAGGTGATCGGAAATCAAAGCTAAAATGCACATTGGGTCCAAAAATATGCATCACTGCAGGTGACCAGCCAACTGCATGGGTCGACCCCAGTTGCATACTAGAAGGAGGTCAAGTTCAGCCGTATACTTCGTCGCAGCTTCATTCTTCTGCAAGCCCAAGCATCTATTCCACATGTCCGCCCGCGTGGAAGAAACGAGCATCCTCTTCTTTTCCCCATTTCAAAGGCTTTTGGAGTTCATTCATCCCAGCAGTCACCCCCGCATCATCTGCCGCATCCACGAAGCATCCGAAGCGTCCGAATCCAGTGATCCACCTTCCAAATCTCATCTTCCCCGAGTCCGCTTCTCCTGCGTGCAATCTTCCTGCTCTCAGCATTGGATCTTCCCAGCATCCCGCAGCCGTCCACCTCTTCTTCCGCTTCTCCCACGAGTGATCCTCCACGTCCAGATCTCACGCGTTGGAGCGTCCCAGCCGTCCGTGATGGTTTCGTGCCTCACCGTCCGCGTCTCAGCCCCCAGCAAAGTTCCTTTTCTTCCGCCGATCTCGTCCGCATTCCCAGCTTTCTCCGGTGTTCCCGCGTACAAGATCCAACCATCCCATGCTTCCGAATCGCACGATCTTCAGCCTTCCCCAGATCCCGCAGGCGTCCTTGATCCACCTTCCAGATCTCAGATTCCCGCATCCAAGGCCCTTCTACCAACTCCTCCGCATCTCATCCCAGCAAAGAACCAGCTTTTGAGCCCGTGATTTTAGCATCCGTGATCACGCACCGTCCGCTCATCCCATTGGCCTCACAAGTCACAGCTTCTCCCAGCCGTCTGCGTGCAGCCCATCATCCCCCGATGCATGCGATTGCGATCTTCCGAGTGCGTCCGCAATCTCCCGAGATCCATCCCAGCGTCCGTTTCCACCGCGTGCGAGGAGGGGGGGGAAAGGCTAGCTTGATATACCTCTCGGCTGGGAAGGGTTAAGGGGGAGCTCTCATTTGAAAACAAAGAAAAAAACAGAGGAGGAGAGAAACAGGGGAGGCCCTGTTTCCGAAAATAAAAAGAAAAAAAAAAGGGAACAGGAACAGGGGAGATTTTTCATGTTGATGGCCGGCTAATCCCTTTGGTCTAGGGTTATGGGAGAACCCTTGACTTGTTACTTTCTTGGAGTAAACTCTAAACTATTGTTCTATTCAATTTAGATCTTTTGATATATTTTGGTTTCTTGCTTGCCTATATTGTAGATAGTTCTTTAATGGTTTATATCTATTGATGCATGGATTACTTTATTATTTGATTTGTCGTAGACATAACCGGCACGACGAATGCTTAGAAATTGAGTTCGTGTGTTCAAATAATATATTCCATGATTAGATCTATCCTACATTTGAACTTTTAAATCAGAAACCGTAGAGTTTATTTCTTGGATGCAATATCATCAAGGGAGATTCCAGATCCCCACCATCTTTATTTCATTGTACTTTGTTTATTACTATATTGTTCTCCGATTTTAATTTCTGAAAATCAAAACATCATCTTAGTCCACAAATTTTTTGAATTAATTAATCTAAAATTATATTAAATAATCTAATATATATTTCGTTCCCTGAGGATTCGACCTCGGACTTTCGAGATTTTACTACTTGTACGATTCTCCTATACTTGGGAGATTAGTTTCGCGAAAACATTTTTACGAGTGCGTCATGGAAGATGAATACGGGCGTGAGGGATGATATGTGAATTTTTTTTTTTAGAAAGGTGGTTGTGGTCCACTCGGGTAGGTTGGGAGGGCTTTATTTTGAATCTAAAATAAAGAAAGTTTGGATACGTGGAGAAAATGGGAGAGGCCTCCATTTTACTAAGTTGGAAAGCTTGGTGCACACGAAAAATATGACGTGGAAAAAAGAATGGGTAGCTTCATGCACATGTGGAAGAAAGTAATCCACACATGGAACAGATTGGGACTAATTCGTGAATGGGATCACTCGACCTGCACACATTAGACTAGATCAATATAGAAAATCAATCAAACTTGAATAATTTATCTAAAATAAAATGATGAAGGAAACACATTTTTCTATGTTTAAATCCAAAGTATGTGCATAAAAATAATAATAAGTGCTATGTAAAATAGATTAATTTATACATTATTTAGCACTTATCACAATGTCAGAGTAATCAAACACAATCCAAATTAGAAGCAAATAGATTCAATCAGAGTCATACAATATTCTAAAAATATACATATAACCCATGCATCAAATTCGTAATCATGAATAATTCGATTCGTAAAATATATATAGTTTGCCGATAAATCTAGTAAAGAGGTTACATCACTTACCTTACGAACACGATTCACAACAAATCCAATTAATTCCGCAAATCCCTTGCAAAACCTAATATTGAAAAATCATATTCTTCTTTTAAAATTCATCACAATATATATATACAAAAAAAACTTAAATTTTAATATCCTCCCATGGCTGATCCTACAGTGCCTAGCACCCCGTGTTCGGGTTCATACCCATAAACCACCCCCTCTCTTTATTCATTTATTTATTTTTTCTTTTTTCTTCTTCTTTTTGCTTCTTTTTATTTTCTTTTCCCTTCCCTTTTCGTTTTCTTTTCTTCTCTTCTTTTCCAGAATCTTCACCCGACTTCTTTCTTCCTTCTCCCCTTTCTTTCTTCTTTCTTTTTCTTTTTCCTCCTCTTCTCTTCTCCTGACTTCTTCTCCTCCCCCCCTTTCTTTCTTCTTCTTTCTTCTCCCTTGAAGGGAGGTCAGTGAGCTCGGGAGAGGCCAAGTTGAGGCCGGCGGCACCCGCGGCGGCCGACCCTCTCCTTCTTCCTGCGAAGGAGGCATGCGCATGGGAGAAGAAGAAGGGCCCGTGGCGGTCAGCCTTCTCTTTCTTCCCTCTCTTCTTCTTTCTTTCTTTCTTTTTTTCAAATGGTATAACAAAGAAGTGTAGGGTAGAAACCCTTACCTCAGCCCCGGAGAAGATCCGGCGGCTTTCTTCCTCTTCGGTGGCAGTGGAGGAAAAAGGACCACCCAAGCCACTGCTTTAACGGCTCTTCCTCTCTCTTTTTTTTCGGTGGCAAACGAGGAAGAAGATCACCCAACCAGAAGGGGACTCGGCGTGGTAGCTCTACCTCAGGTGGCCTCATGGAGAGGAGGAAGAAACCCTAAAGAGAAACTAGGAGAGCCGACTTCTTCGGGATGGCTCCCCCAGTTCATTACGCGCCCTCACGTGTGACACACATGAGGCCGGAAACAATGGGGCTGGGCCAGTCAAGTGGACCAGGCCCAGTCCCAGGTCTTATAGATGGATTCGGTTCGCTTAAAGCCATACAATCATCCGGCCTCTACAGGTATCCACACGAGGTTCAGATCGCTCCAAGCACCTTGATCTCATCGGAGTGCTAGCTTTCTTGCAGAGATCGCTTTTGATGGCTGATTTTCTCTCTCTTTCAATCAACTCCTTGATTGCTTTGAGAGGATGAAGGAGGAAGAGGAAGAAGAGGCCGCGCTTCTTCTTTTTTTCTTTTTTTGCTCACGGCTAGAAGAAGAGGAGGAAGAGGGTGGGGCGGCTGAAATCAATGAGTCTCCAATACTTTTAAGCCGTCATGCCTCCCCTCCTTTTATAGGCATCTCATGCTTAGTTTAAACAAGAAAAAAGATTTCAAAAAATCCTTCCTTGATTCATCCCTCCTAATTCTTCCCAACCCATTACTTAGGGATTGAAGAGAATCAAGGAGAGGCAACAGGGCCTCTCCTTGTGCCGTGTGGCAAGCCAGAAGGAGAAAGAGGAGGGGCGGATGCACCTCCCTTGGGCATGAGGAGGCCATGAAGGAAAGGAGGGGCGGACACCCCTCCTTTCTTTTAGCGTGTGACAAGGAGGAGTGGCGGACGCCCCTCCTTGTTTCCTTCTTTGCTTCGCCCGCATGAAGGAAGGGATACTCCATTCCTTTCAGGCCTTGATTTTCTAATCTAATTAGAAAACAGTGATCCCTCTTGATTAATTGAATCCTAATCCAATTAAGACCCAATTTGTTCTTGAAAATCCTCATCCAATTAGGATCCAAATTAGACTTTATGAATTAAATTCCTTATCTAATAAGAAGTTCTAATCAATTAGAACTTTCCATCCTCATCCAATAAGCCTAATTGATTTGGTCCAATTGAATCAAACAAATTGCAATCCAATTGCAAATCCTCCTTCATTAACTCACTAACTCTTAGTGGGTTAAACCAATTATCAATCAAATTGACAATCAAGTTCAATTGCAATTCTAAATTGCAATCCACCTGTCAGAATGATCAAAACTTCTTATGTGTGGGATCCCATAGGTTCTATTCTGTCTGGTAGTGTGATATATTATGATCTCAATCACAATATCATTGAAACTCCTTTCAATGGGTTAAAATAATTTTAACTCTTCTCTTCAGAATTCACTGATCATTAAGTGAATGCTTTCAAGTCTCATAATCACTAGTGATACCTAGCAGCATATAGTGACAACCCAGCAGAACGAAATAGATGAACTTCTAGGTGCAGTTAGCGTATGATATAGTACCTCTATCGTGGATCCCGACAAGATGGAGATTATGGATAACTCGTCAAACCTCATCGTTAGTCATATGTCAAAATTTATTTGACTTAAGTTCGAGATTGAAAAACTTCTTTTCCAAAACTGCCCTGGCCAAGGTCTTTCGAGCTCAATCTCATAAATTACATATAATTTCTCCTAATCTATCAAGGTCGATAGATTCCATCTAGATGCAACCCTAATCCGACAGTAAACCTACTGCTGCCAATCTACACTACAAGGATCCTAATGGATAGGGCTCACGTTCATGTGCTCGTCAAACTATAGCAGCCTCACTGTGAATAGTTGAAGCATCGCAGGTCTAAGTACCAGTCATACAACTACAGCATCAAGTAAATCATTGACGAGTGTATAGATATCTAAGTGATATATTACTTTGGTCACACTCAGTACCCTTGTTCTCTAACAAGCACTGCACAATCACTCTAGTGTCCCCATACTGTGGACTCAAGACTCATCTATCAAAAAAAGTAATTTGTGTACTAATCTCATCGGATCGATCACCGTCCTTCGTGATGATCGATCGATCAAGAGCAATTTAGAAATTAATCACCAATGACACATGTTTTAAATTCTCAACTCTTGAGAATAAGTGTCATCTTATTAATTCCTTGGACAATTCATAGACACATAATAACATGAATGAAAAGACCAGAACAAATACAATGCATCTACCAAATTGGCTTCTGGAGCATACTTCTAATAGATTTGTTAAGATGAAGCTAAAAGGCCAAGCACGTGTGTGGTGGTACAGTGTCGAAGAGAAGCTCCGACGTCTCCGACATCTTCCTATCACCGATTAGGAAGAGATGAAGCTTTGTCTGAAGGAGAAGTTTCTTTCCCTCGACTATGAGGAGACACTCTTTGAAGAGCTTCTGAAACTTTGCCAAGTAAGTTCTTCCGTTGAAGACAATACTGCTCGTTGTAATGAATTGACAATTCACAACAACATATCAGAATCGGAGCGGCAGTCCCTAACTCAGTATCGATCCGGGCTGAGGGATGACATCAGGAGAGAGCTACTGACGGCTCGCATATTCAATTTAAAGGAGGCGTACCAGCTCGCCCTCCTTATAGAATCTCAACTTTGGAATAGGCGCAACATGCAAGGTCCAGTTGCAAAGCGGCTACCCGAACGCAGCAGCGGGCGAGGAACTCCTCTTTCTTGAGGTAATGCCCATCCTTTCATATCTGAAGCCTCTGCTAATCGAGGTATGTATCAGGAGAAAGGTGCCCCACAGAGCCTTGAAAGGGGCAAGGGACCAATGCCCCAATCCATGCCACCAAGGACAAACCTTGCAGAATGTTACAAGTGTGGCGGTAGAGGCCACTTCGCTATTGTTTGCCCCCACCAGAGACCAACGTTTCGCATTGGTTTGTGAGGAGGACGAGATTATGGAGTCCTCTAAAGCCCAACCTCCTTCTCAGCCCGCTGATGAACAAGAAAATGAGAGAGACAATGAACATGAGGATGAAAACCCTTCGGTGGAGTTAGAAGCATCCAAACTTTCCATGTGCGTTGTACGATGCATCTTTACGGGCCGTAAGCAAGAGGAGAATGTGGAAGAAGATTTGAGGCACACCAACATCTTCCACACTCATGTGGAGCACGCCAACAAGTCCCTCAATTTGATCATTGATGGTGGAAGTTGCATGAACATCATCTCCAACGATGTGCTGAAGAAGCTGAAATTGAAACCAATACTGCATCCGAAACCATACCGGGTAAGTTGGATTGAAGATTCCTCTATTCCAGTAAAATATAGATGTCTGATCAGCTTCTCCCTTGGAGAAGGCTTTCGAGATGAAGTATGGTGCGACGTTCTTCCAATGAAGGCGTGCCATCTTCTTCTTGGAAGGTCATGGCTGTACGATCGTAGTGTTATGTATGATAGACGGACCAATTGTTATTCATTGTTTGTTGGCCATAAGAAAATCATATTAAAACCTCTGAGGATTGATGATTTCACCTTTGGAAATTTGATAATCCAAAGGGTTTAACCATAAGAAATTGGAGTCATGTATGCACTAGTGTCTAGGGAAGTCGGGGTTGAAATTTCAGAGGTTGTTTCTCCTGATTTCAAGTCCATATTAGATGATTTTTTTGATGTAACCCCTGAGGAATTCCCCAAGGAGCTTCCTCCAATGAGGGATATCTAGCACGCCATTGACTTGGTGCCCGGATCAAGCTTGCCGAACCTCCCTGCATACCGATTGAACCCAAGAGAGCACGAGGAGCCTCGTCTCCAAATCCTAAAGCATGGTCCGCATGCAGAAGATTTTATTGCTGATGCCCTCAATCAAAATTCACATGTTCTAACTTTTTTGAATGCTGAGGTAATGGGGTTTTCCAATCTAAAAATTTTGTACACCTCTGAAGCATATTTTCAGCCCATATATGCAGAAGTTTCATCAGTGGATTGGTGGCAGCATTTAGAATTTTCTACCCATGATTGCTTTCTTTTATGTGTCTCGGAGACCTCACTTTGTGATCATATTGTTCGAGAGATCCATGGCGGAGGCCTTGGTGGTGACTTTGGCCATGTCAAGATAGTCACCAACGTGGAGGATAGGTTCTATCTGCCGACCCTGCGCAAGAAAGGAGACTTTGTGTTAATGCGGTTGAGTGTTGAACGCCGAAATTTTCGGAAGCTTCAACCTTGCCAAGTCAAATTCTTCAAGGTGCTAAAGTGGATGGGACCCAAGACCTTTGTGCTCGAGTTACTAGATGATTTGCAGGTTAGCCCCATCTTCTATATTGAAGATGAAGACATCCCACCTGTACCATCATCACTTCTTCGACGATCAGCCCCGATGGATACCATTGAGGACATCTTAGTTGTTCATATCATGTCCACATACCGAGGAGGATATCAAAAGTTTTTTATTGGAGGACCGACTAATTTCAGATTGCTCATGATTAAAGACAGAGACCAACAACTGAACCCGAACTTCTACGAGCTCTATCAGTTGCAAAACTCGACGGAGTCGAGTCTTTTTCCAAAAAGAGGAAATTGATGCAGGAGCATCCCCCTTGGGAGTGGAGTATTGGGTCTAATCACTTGGGCATAGAGATTGAGTTCCTTCCTTGGGTGCGCAACAAGTTACATGAGGTTCAAGGAGTTCCAATATCAATCATGTTGAGCCCAATTGAATTATGGGGTGAGCGTAGAGATGGAGCCCAACCATGAAGCACCAAATCACTATGAGTTGAATCTATTATTGAGCCATGAGTCCAACATTAGGTGTCAAGTCATATTGGGTCATGTGTGGAGAATTTAATTTAGTCACGTGAGTGAAATTAAGTCCAAGTTGTGGTAAGATTAAGTCCTTGTAATAAGTGAAATTAGTTCACAATTGATTAGGGTCTTCAATGCTTAATTAGGCTGATTCTCAAGCATTGAAAGGATCTTAGATTGTGTGGGATTGCTCCATGTGTCCCACGGAAGAAGTCCTAGTGGTATTAGGAGAAGGACCATGCGGCAAGAGGGACTTATTCTAGTTGAATTAGGAATTGGTATGCAGTTGGAGTTATCCTTTTAAACTCCAACCCGCACACAATCTAGGGGTGACACTTGTCCAACCCTTAGTTGGCAAGGTGATTAGGAAGTTTATCTTCTGATTTATTTGATTTTTAGTCGGATCCATTTTTAGTTAAGTCCTTATTAGGTTAGGAGTTTTCTAAAATTCTGGTTGTCAATATTTATCTCTTGCCAACCTCTCTCTATAAAAGAGGAGGTATGATGACTCAATAAATCAACGAAATTTTTGAGAAATTCCTGAGTATTCAAGTGTTCTTCAGTGGGGAGAGAATCCTCTACATGCTTGGTGAGACTCCAAATAAAATTGGAGAAGAAGGTGAGACTCCTTCCTCTCAACGGGTTGGATCTTTTGAAGGTGAGACTCTTCCATTAGTCTAATAGTTATCTTTTTTATTTCTACTTTAATTACCTTATTCTCTGCAGTTTTCATTAACATCAGATCCTACTCCATTTATCTATACCATCTACATAATTTTTAGACTTTAGTTTCTACCATGAAATCCAAACAATTCAGCTGCACCATCAATTCAGCCTTTTCCCTTCTAGCCGCTGCCACCTAATCCAAATCAATTTTCCAACCCATCCTCTTCCTTCTCCCTTCCATCCACGTAAAGCCCTAGCCTCCATTACCTCTGAAGAAGAAAAGAGAGAGAGAGAGAGAGAGAGAGAGAGAGAGACCATCATCTAAGGTTTAAGATCCTTTGCCACATCTGGCCTACGCCATAATGAGTCGATCCCAAAATAGCAACAAAAATAATACAAAAAGCAACTAAAATCAACATTTTAGCAAGGTGACCTTGGAGGAAAATGACTCGACCTTAGCCAAGGAAGAGTCGACCCCAATTAACACAAGAGTCGAGCCCACAATGACAACGGGCGAAAGACAGAGTGCCGCAAAAAATAGAGCTATCCCAATTCAACACCTAGAGATCATGAATCAACTCTAAAGATCACAAATTGACCCTTGAAGATCACAAGTTGACTCTTGAAGAAATTGATTCGACCTATCTACACCTGACAACAATAACAACTAGTTTTTCAGCGAGATCAGAACGGTTATTTCAGCTCACAATGGCTCTTTTAGCCTGTCCAATGGCTAGAAACCTCTTCTCACTACTTTTTGAAGCTATAAATTTAAAGGAAAGAAAGAAGAAGGACAAGAAGAATAAGAAGAGAGAGAGAGAAGAAACAACAACAAAAATAATTAAAAAGAGCATTCATTCAGTAAGAAGCATTGAATCAAACTTCACCAACCATTTCAAAAGTATTCATTGAGCACTCCCATTTGAAGCGATTATCAAGAGGCTTCTATCATCATTTCAAAGAGCTTTTAATTATTTTTTTTCCTCATTAAGGAGCTATGCTAGGGAGGCGAGGTGTGAGGATTCCAACAGCCTGTGTGACCTGCCCAGAGGTGGAGTCCATTTACCAAGCCCTCAACGGCTGCCCGTGGGCCAACCAGGTTTGACACTATACTTCAGCCTAATTGGACTAGTGGCAAAGGTGGGCGTCCATTGAGGACCTCCTGCATTTTATAGAGGCCTCGACACGGGTCTTTGAGCTTGAGGAGAGGGGGACCCGAGTTGCCTATTTGGCCTACTAGTGCTGGCTGACTAGAAATGCACGAGTCTTCGAGGGCGTCAGCCCTCACCCGAGGGTGACAGCGGTTAGAGTGCTTTTGCATGCGGTAGAGATCACCGACACTACAGAGGTAGCACTTGCTGGGTTGGCTAGGGACATTTCGGGCCCCCCATTTTGCTTTTGTAGCATCCAAGATAGTCTTCGTCTCTTGGGTGTCCCCATCCTTTGAGTTTTTCAAGGTGAACTTCGATGGCAGTGTGGTTGATAACGGAAGATGCAGTAGCGTGGGATTCACCATCCGAGACTATGACGCTAAACTAGTTGCGGCAGAGAGCCAATGGACTTTTGACTCGTCAGTGGTATATGTCGTGCTTAGAGCTACCTGGGAGGGTATCTACTGTTAGATGTATGCCCTAGAAGCCAATCTGGCTGACACACTATTAATTTTAGGAACATAATTTTGTACTTGACTATTTATTATTAAATAAATAAAAGGCATCTTTTCATTCATATTGTTTATGTGTCTATGAATCGTCCAAGAAATTAATAAGATGATGATACATATTCTCAAGAGTTGAGAATTTGAACCATGTATCATTGGTGATTAGTTTCTAAATGCTCCTGATCAATGGATCATCACGAGGACGGTGATCGATCCGATCAGTGCACAGATCACTTTCCTTCTGAATGGACGAGACTTGAGTCCACAGTGTAGGGACACTGAAGTGATAGTGCAGGTGCTTGTTAGAGAACAAGGGTACTGAGCGTGACCAAGACAAAAAGTCACTTGGATGTCTATCCACTCGTCAGTGACTTGCTTGATGTTGCAGTAGTGTGACTGGTCCTTTGACCTGCGGTGCTTCGGCTACTCACAGTGAGGTTATTGTAGTTTGACTGCACACATACATGGTCTCTAGCCATATGGGTCCATGCAGTGTAGATTGGCTGCAGTAAGTTCACTGTAGGAGTAGGGTATGCACCTATATGGAATCTATCGACCTTGATAGATAAGGAGAGATCCTATGTGATTTATAAGACTGAGTTCGTAAGACCTCGGCCGGGGCAGTATGCACAGTGGAGAAAGAGTTTTCCACTCTCGAACTTAAGTCGAATAAATTTTGACATATGACAGACGAAGTGGTTTGACGAGTTATCCATGACCTCCGTCTTGTAGGGATCCACGATAGAAGGACTGTAACACATGACAACTGCACCTAGAGGTTCATCATTCTATTCTGCTGGGTAGCCACTACATGCTGCTAGGTGTCACTGGTGGATGGTGGGACTCGTAGGGATTATCTTGATGATCGATAAACCCTAATGAGTTGAGTTGGAATCGTTCCAACCCATTGAAAGGAGTTTTCAATGATACTGAGATGGAGATCTCAATATGTCTCATTACCAGTCAGATTAGAACCTATGAGGTCACACACATTAGAGGTTCTGATTATTAGGATTGTCGATTTGTGATTTGGAATCACAATGTCAATTGTCAATAAGATTGATGTACAAAATAACCCACTAAGAGTTAGTGAGTTAAATGAAAGAATTAAATAATTATAATTAGATTATAATTAAGTTTTTATTGCTGATTAATTAAGTCAAATTATGATGGGTCTGATCCAAAAGAAATTTGACTCAAATCCTAGTCAAGAGTTGGCTAGATCTAGTCCCAAAAATCCTACCTAAATTCAGCCTTTTTCTTTATATGGAGCCTCCCTTTTAATGCCCTATTTTGAGGAGTCAAGGGGCAGCCAAGAGGGCAAGAAGGAGCGTGGACCCCTCTTCTTCTTTGCTGGGAGCCAGCGCCCCTTGATTCAAGGAATCAAGGGGCCCGCCAATGCCAAAAAAAAGAGGAGGCGCCAAGGAATCCTAGTGGGACTAGGACCCTTGGCGCCTAGGGTTTTGAACCCTATAAATGGGAGCCCCACGTCCCATGCTTTGATGATAAGAACTTCTCCCAGCCGTGGGGCAGCAAGAAGGATTTTTGGGGATTTTTAAATCAGCAAATAGGGAGAGAAAAGAATAAAAAAGGTGAAGGGTTTTCTTCTTCCTTTTGAAGGCTGCACAAGGTGGGATCCTTGTGATTTCTTCTTCCTTCTTCTTCGACATCCAAGAGAGGCTTTTGCAAGGAGCTAGCACCCCGGTGAAGCCCCATCTCTGATCTTCAGCAACCTCGTGTGGATACTTGTAGAGGCCGGACGTTTGTGCGGCTACAAGGAACCAAACCACGATCATCGGTTGCGGTGTTCTTCTACCCGCACAAAGGTGAAGATGAGATCTTCATTTGAAATTTTATATTTCTGATTTTCTAGTAGTTTAACAATTCATAATTAATTATTAGATCTTAGTTTAGTCCCCATCTTAATTCAAAGGGGTTCTGAATCGTTTTGATTCAGAAAAATTTTGAAATCTACCCGATCCTGTTCCGGCGTATGCGATGCACCGGGCCCGGCATGCGGATTCCGCCGCGAACGTCGCGCCGCTGTGGGCAATCCAACAGTGGTATCAGAGCTATGGTTTTGGGGATCCAATTAAGATAATAGTCAATTAATTATGAATTAGTTTTGATTTTTTAATTATTATGCATGCTGAAAAATTCTGCGTGCTGAAATTTCGTGTTGCTGAAAATTTTCAGCATGCTGATTTTGTTAGATCGATCATACGATGTTAGTTTTAAAATTATGATATGATTATGATGTTTAGAATTAAGGTATTGCATGATCTGGATCTCAGATGGTTGCATAAAAATTAAAATCAGATTAGATAAAATCATGCATGAGATGCATGTGGTGATGATCATAGGATTCAAACCCTTTTGGTATCGAATGTAATGACCTGCGATGTGATCTGTAATGTCATGTAATTTTGCAGATGCTTGCATGCATCTTATTTAATATTTTGAGAGGCCTGCGTGCCTCCTAAAAGGGAGATGTAATTTATTTTTATTTTTATTTTATATCTGGTTGTATTTCTGTGATGTGATGTACGTCAACGATCAAATCAAAGATGATGCATGAAATGAGCAGGGGTCTAAGCGGTTGATGGCGATTGGATCAAGAGTTGGTCAAGGATCGAATCAAGGAGGCTTGGAACCAATTCAAGAGTTGAAGACCAGTTGATCGATTGACGTGCATGTGCTTGTAATACGACCTAACTAGAATCCATGATCATCACCTATTTAAAGTTTAGCTTTAATTATTGTTGCGATCATAACTGCCTGCAATGTGCCGTTTGCATGTGATGTGAATGAGAGTCGGGTAGATAGGTTTACATGTGATGTAGCAAACCCAATTGAGACCTAAATTAAAACCTCCTCAATCAAGTCGAGAGTGAACCGACATGAGCAAGTCATATTAGATTAATTGATCTAATTGGTGTCTAAGAAAGCATTAAAGGTGGTTACTTAATTAGGACCTTACTCTCTGAGTAAGGGGAGCCTCCCACCTGCTTACCTGGCCAATTGTTCGATTACCTCTTATGAAGAGCTCAAGTTGCAAACACTAAGACCTGATTAACCAATATTAAGTCAATAGGTCTTCCACTGTAGTAGAGCTGCTAAGGTCTTTCTGATGTTGATTTGTCTCGGCTGGACACAGTGGTCAAGTTGCATCGGGGGCCTGGACCTCTCTATAGACATGAGATGTTGTAGGGTAAAGGTGGGGTTGGGCACCAATAACTGTTAGGTGAGGACCCAATGACGACTTTATTCCTACGGTTATACGGTGGGTCTGACTTAACTAAAAAATGGGACCAATAACTGTTAGGTGAGATTTTCATGGCTTAGAGACCAAGTTACACTGCAACATGCTTCAGAAGCATTGTACAAGAGTTGTACATTCATCAATCTATGTGTCACCAATAACTGTTAGGTGAGGTGGCATGTAAATTGATGGGACCGCAGTACCCACTAGAAACCCTAGTCGTGTGGGATTTCCGTTTTCCTACCAGGGGAGTGTGAGGGATTCGAGAAAATAGTGGGAGTTACATTTGTTCTAAAAGACCTTAGAACAGATTAGGATCAAGTACAAAAGTCTAACTAGAATCTTTACTCTCTGCAGATACAATGTCAGCTTCAAACCCTTTGACCCGTATTCTTGAGACCAACCGACTGACCGGAACCAATTACAAAGACTGGCTTAGAAACCTCAAAATTGTTTTGGACTGTGAGAAAATAGGCTACATACTCGATTCAGATATCCCCACACTACCAACACGTCCTACTGATGTTCAGCGTGAGATGCATAAAAAGTGGTTGGATGATGACATTAGAGTAAAATGCTATATGATGGCATCCATGTCAAATGAACTCCAATGCCAGCATGAAAATATGAAGACTGCTAGGGACATACTGACACACCTGCAAGAGTTGTATGGTGAGCAGAGTCGCACAGCTCGTTTTGAAGTGTCCAAGAGGCTTTTCAAAGCAAAGATGCGCAGGGACAGTCTGTCCATGATCACGGTCTGACTATGATCAAGGACCTAGAGGAGCTTGAGAAGCTCGGAATGAACATGCACAAGGAATCGCAAGTGGATTTGATCCTACAGTCACTTCCTGATTCATTTGGTCAGTTTATAGTAAACTACCACATGAATAAGATTGAATGCACTAAGACTGAACTGATAAATATGTTGGTAACTGCTGAGGGAGCCTTGAAAGGTTCAAGGGGCAATGTTCTTGCTGCTGAGTTGACTTCTGGTTCTAAGAGAAAGTCTACTTGGAAGAAAAAGAAGCCTGCTAAGAAGCAGAAGAAAGACAAGAAGCCAAAGAAGGAAGTTCAAAAGAAAAAGGCTAATGACAAAGAAAAATATTTCCACTGCAATGTCGACGGCCACTGGAAAAGGAATTGTCCTTCATACCTCGAGAGCCTGAAGAACAAGAAGGCTGACACACCTTCAGAAGGTATAGACTTGCTCATAATTGAAACTAATCTAACGGTTTCTTCTACTTCCAGTTGGGTTATAGATTCTGGTTCTAGTGCTCATTTGTGCACTACCATGCAGGGTCTAAAGGAAAGTAGAAGGCTGGCGGAAGGTGCGGTAACCCTTCGGGTTGGCAACGGGGTAAAAGTTGCTGCTGTGGCTGTGGGCACCTACCATCTACGACTACCATCTGGTTTTAGTTTATTACTTAGAGACTGCTATTATGTACCTGTTGCTAGCAGAAATTTGATTTTTGTTTCATGTCTAGCACAGGAAGGTCATGTTTTTACTTTTGACAAAGACTGCTGTTCTATTTATTTCAGAAATAAAAATAGTTGCACGTGGTTTTATGATTGACAGTCTCTATCATTTACATATGGATGTATCTATAAATGTGTCAGAGCAAGAAGTGAGTGCCAAAGGATCTAAGAGATCCAGGGATGAGATAAACCAAAAATATTTGTGGCACCTCAGGCTTGGCCATATTGGAGAGGACAGAATGAACAAAATGGATAAAGATGGGCTTCTCGGCTCATTGACTTCCGAGTCATATCCAGTTTGCAAATCCTGTCTTCAAGAAAAAATAGCTAGATTACCCTTTGTAGGACAAGGGGAGAGGACCACTGAAATACTTACCCTAGTACATACAGATGTATGTGGCCCATTCGATGTGCTAGCCAGGGGACGTTATTCGTACTTCATTACCTTTACCGACGATTATTCACGGTATGGGTATGTGTATCTTATGAGACACAAGTCTGAATCTTTTGAAAAGTTCAAAGAGTTCAAGAATGAAGTAGAAAAACAAACTGAAAAACCTCTTAAGGCTCTTCGATCAGATCGAGGAGGAGAATACCTTAGTGGGGAATTCCGGGACTATCTCAAGAAAAACGGCATAGTCTCACAATGGACACCTCTGGGTACACCTCAACTCAACGGGGTGTCAGAGAGGAGGAATCAGACCCTATTGGATATGGTCAGGTCCATGATGAGCTTCACTGATTTACCTATGTTTCTTTGGGGAGATGCCTTACTTACCGCAGTATATCTACTGAATAGAGTTCCCTCTAAATCCGTTCCTACCACACCATATGAGATATGGCATGGTAGGAAACCAAGTCTTGGTCATCTCAAGATTTGGGGATGTCCGGCCCACGTCAAAAGACTACAGGCGGACAAGCTAGAGGCTAGGACCATAAGTGCTCGTTTTATAGGATATCCTAAAGAGTCATTAGGATACAATTTTTACGTCTCAGAGGATCACAATGTGATTGTGAGCCGTCATGCCATCTTCTTGGAAAACCAGTTTATCCTTGATAGAGGCAGTGGGAGGAAAATTGAGCTTAAAGAGAAAGTCTCTGAAAAGCAACGAGTCATGAATCCTATTGAACCCATTCATACAGAGCCAGTACACGATATCCCTCGACCACCTCGTAGATCTAGTAGGGTCTCCCATCCTCCCGATAGATACTTAGGTATACTAGAAGAGGATACCGAGGAAATGTTCCTAGTGGGAGATAGGGATCACATACAGGATCCCAAAACCTACAACGAGGCGATATCTGATGTCGATTCTGAGAAATGGTTGGAAGCTATGAAGTCAGAGTTAGACTCCATGCATTCCAACCAAGTCTGGACCTTAGTAGACCCACCAGAAGGTATTGTACCTATTGGATGCAAATGGATCTACAAAAGGAAGATAGGTTCGGATGGAGAGGTAGAGACCTATAAGGCAAGGCTTGTGGCGAAAGGGTATAGTCAGCACGAAGGCATTGACTATCAGGAGACCTTTTCACCTGTAGCCATATTAAAATCCATCCGAACATTGCTTGCCATTGCAGCATTTCATGATTATGAAATCTGGCAGATGGATGTGAAAACTGCTTTCCTGAATGGATATCTTGATGAAGATATCTATATGGAACAGCATTTGGGTTTCACTTCCAGTGATGGAGATCACAAGGTCTGCAAGCTGCAAAGGTCCATCTATGGACTAAAGCAAGCATCTCGGAGTTGGAACACTCGTTTCGATGACACAATCAAAACGTTTGATTTCATCAAAAACGAAGAGGAACCGTGTGTTTACAAAAAGGTTAGTGGGAGCGCTGTCGTATTTCTCGTACTGTACGTGGACGACATCCTACTGATAGGGAATGATATTCCCATGCTAACCTCGGTCAAGGTCTGGTTGTCAAAAGAATTCTCCATGAAAGACCTTGGAGAAGCATCCTATATTTTGGAAATAAAGGTCTATAGAGATAGATCTAAAAGGATGCTTGGCCTTTCACAGAAGATGTACATTGAGGAGGTGCTGAAGAGGTTCAGCATGGAAAACTCCAAGAGGGGTCTCTTACCCCTAAGGCATGGAATTCATCTCTCCAAGAAGATGTGCCCCAACACGTCTGAAGAGATTCAACACATGAGCAAGATACCCTATGCATCGGCAATAGGGAGCCTCATGTATGCCATGCTATGTACACGACCTGATATAGCCCTTGCTGTGAGTGTCACAAGCAGATATCAGTCGAATCCAGGTGAAGAACACTGGACAGCTGTGAAGAATATTCTTATGTACTTGAGAAGAACTAAAAATTTATTCTTGATTTTTGGAGGATCAACTGAGTTAAAGGTAGAAGGGTACACAGATTCAGACTTCATGACTGATGTCGATGATAGGAAGTCAACATCTGGATATGTGTTCTTGTGCAATGGTGGTACGGTGAATTGGAAGAGTTCTAAACAACCGATCATTGCTGACTCTACTATGGAAGCTGAATACATCGCCGCCTCTGAAACTGCTAAGGAAGGCTTCTGGTTCAAGAAATTCATTGCAGAATTAGATGTAATGACATCAGATGCCATAACACTCTACTGCGATAATAATGGCGCCATAGCTCTTGCTAAGGAACCAAGGTCTCATCAGAAGTCCAAGCATATAGAGCAGCGCTTCCATCTCATACGCGACTATGTTGAGAAGAAGTATGTCGAGGTGCAGAGAGTAGACTCCGCGGATAACGTGGCAGACCCGTTCACTAAGCAGCTAAGTCAGCAAAAGACTGAAGCCCACCTTGAGAAGATGGGGCTTAGATATATGACTGATTGGCTTTAGTGCAAGTGGGAGATTGTTAGATGTATGCCCTAGAAGCCAATCTGGCTGACACATTATTAATTCTAGGGACATAATTTTGTACTTGACTATTTATTATTAAATAAATAAAAGGCATCTTTTCATTCATATTGTTTATGTGTCTATGAATCGTCCAAGAAATTAATAAGATGATGATACATATTCTCAAGAGTTGAGAATTTGAACTATGTATCATTGGTGATTAGTTTCTAAATGCTCCTGATCAATGGATCATCACGAGGACGGTGATCGATCCGATCAGTGCACAGATCACTTTCCTTCTGGATGGACGAGACTTGAGTTCACAGTGTAGGGACACTGAAGTGATAGTGCAGGTGCTTGTTAGAGAACAAGGGTACTGAGCGTGACCAAGACAAAAAGTCACTTGGATGTCTATCCACTCGTCAGTGACTTGCTTGATGTTGCAGTAGTGTGACTGGTCCTTTGACCTGCGGTGCTTCGGCTACTCACAGTGAGGTTATTGTAGTTTGACTGCACACATACATGGTCTCTAGCCATATGGGTCCATGCAGTGTAGATTGGCTGCAGTAAGTTCACTGTAGGAGTAGGGTATGCACCTATATGGAATCTATCGACCTTGATAGATAAGGAGAGATCCTATGTGATTTATAAGACTGAGTTCGTAAGACCTCGGCCGGGGCAGTATGCACAGTGGAGAAAGAGTTTTTCACTCTCGAACTTAAGTCGAATAAATTTTGACATATGACAGATGAAGGGGTTTGACGAGTTATCCATGACCTCCGTCTTGTAGGGATCCACGATAGAAGGACTGTAACACATGACAACTGCACCTAGAGGTTCATCATTCTATTCTGCTGGGTAGCCACTACATGCTGCTAGGTGTCACTGGTGGATGGTGGGACTCGTAGGGATTATCTTGATGATCGATAAACCCTAATGAGTTGAGTTGGAATCGTTCCAACCCATTGAAAGGAGTTTTCAATGATACTGAGATGGAGATCTCAATATGTCTCATTACCAGTCAGATTAGAACCTATGAGGTCACACACATTAGAGGTTCTGATTATTAGGATTGTCGATTTGTGATTTGGAATCACAATGTCAATTGTCAATAAGATTGATGTACAAAATAACCCACTAAGAGTTAGTGAGTTAAATGAAAGAATTAAATAATTATAATTAGATTATAATTAAGTTTTTATTGCTGATTAATTAAGTCAAATTATGATGGGTCTGATCCAAAAGAAATTTGACTCAAATCCTAGTCAAGAGTTGGCTAGATCTAGTCCCAAAAATCCTACCTAAATTCAGCCTTTTTCTTTATATGGAGCCTCCCTTTTAATGCCCTATTTTGAGGAGTCAAGGGGCAGCCAAGAGGGCAAGAAGGAGCGTGGACCCCTCTCCTTCTTTGCTGGGAGCCAGCGCCCCTTGATTCAAGGAATCAAGGGGCCCGCCAATGCCAAAAAAAAGAGGAGGCGCCAAGGAATCCTAGTGGGACTAGGACCCTTGGCGCCTAGGGTTTTGAACCCTATAAATGGGAGCCCCACGTCCCATGCTTTGATGATAAGAACTTCTCCCAGCCGTGGGGCAGCAAGAAGGATTTTTGGGGATTTTTAAATCAGCAAATAGGGAGAGAAAAGAATAAAAAATGTGAAGGGTTTTCTTCTTCCTTTTGAAGGCTGCACAAGGTGGGATCCTTGTGATTTCTTCTTCCTTCTTCTTCGACATCCAAGAGAGGCTTTTGCAAGGAGCTAGCACCCCGGTGAAGCTCCATCTCTGATCTTCAGCAACCTCGTGTGGATACTTGTAGAGGCCGGACGTTTGTGCGGCTACAAGGAACCAAACCACGATTATCGGTTGCGGTGTTCTTCTACCCGCACAAAGGTGAAGATGAGATCTTCATTTGAAATTTTATATTTCTGATTTTCTAGTAGTTTAACAATTCATAATTAATTATTAGATCTTAGTTTAGTCCCCATCTTAATTCAAAAGGGTTCTGAATCGTTTTGATTCAGAAAAATTTTGAAATCTACCCGATCCTGTTCCGACGTATGCGATGCACCGGGCCCGGCATGCGGATTCCGCCGCGAACGTCGCGCCGCTGTGGGGCAATCCAACATCTACTATGCGAGGCGGACACTAGGTACGAACTGTTAGATATATGCCCTAGAAGCCAATCTGGCTGACACATTATTAATTTCGAAATATAGTTTTGTACTTGACTTTATTATTATTGATTAATAAATAGGCATTCTTTTCATTCATATTATTTATGTGTCTATGAATCATCCAAGGAATTAATAAAATGATGAAAACATATTCTTAAGAGTTGAGAATTTGAGCCATGTATCATTGGTGATTGATTTCTAAATGCTCCTGATCAATGGATCATCATGAGGATGGTGATCGATCCGATAAAATCAGTGCACAAATCACTTTTTTCATAGATGGACGAGACTCGAGTCCACAATGTAGAGACACTAAGGTGATAGTGCAGGTGCTTATTAGAGAGCAAGAATACTGAGCATGACTAAGACAAGAAGTCACTTGGATGTCTATCCACTCGTCAGTGACTTGCTTGATGTTGTAGTAGTATGACTGGTCCTTTGACCTGCGATGCTTCGACTACTCACAGTGAGGTTATTGTAGTTTGACTACACATATACATGGTCTCTAGTCATATGGGTCTTTATAATGTAGATTGGCTGCAGTAGGTTCACTGTAGGAGTAGGATATGCACCTACATGGAATCTATCGACCTTGATAGATAAGAAGAGATCCTATGTGATTTATAAGACTGAGTTCGTAAGATCTTGGCCAGGGCAATACGTACAGTGGAGAAAGAGTTTTTCACTCTCGAACTCAAGTCGAATAAATTTAGACATATGAGAGACGACGGGGTTTGACGAGTTATCCATAACCTCCGGTCTGTAGGGATCCACGATAGAAGGACGGTATCATACGATAACTGCACCTAGAGGTTCATCATTCCATTATGCTGGGTTGCCACTACATGTTGCTAGGTGTCACTGGTGGATGGCGAGACTCACAGGGACCATCTTGATGGTCGATGATCCCTGGTGAGTTGAGTTAGAATTGTTTCAACCCATTAAAAGGAGTTTCAATGATATTGTGATATAGATCGCAATATATCTCACTACCAGTCAGAATAGAACCTATGGGGTCACACACATTAGAGGTATTGACCGATCCGATGATTGAATTGTGATTAGGAATCACAAATAATCAATTTGATTGATAATTAGTTAACCCGCTAAGAGTTAGTGAGTTGAAGAAGAAATAATTGGAATCGGATTGCAATTTAATTTAATTAATTGAATTTAATTAATTGGATTTAATTAATTGGACTTGATCATGAGTCCTACTTGAAGTTCTAATGGGATTAGGATTTCAAATTAAATTAGAGTCCTACTTGGAGTAGGATTTCTAAAGTCCTAATTGCCTTAGGGCTGAAATTTAATAAGTCCTAATTAGATTAGAATTTTCTTAAGTCCTAATTAATTTTAATCTAATTAATTAAAAGACTCCTAATTGGATTAGGATTGAAGAGTTCAATTGAGTCATGGTTCAATTAAATTCTATTTGAATTAGGATTTGGAGAAATTAAAATGGGTGCACATCATCCTATTTTGAATAGGATTTGGACCTAGAACTAGTCCTAACCCAATCCCCACTTAATTTGATTAAGTGGGGCTAACCATATGGGAGAAGTGGGAGGGGCGTACGGCTGGATACGTGAGGAAAAAAGGAGGGGCTAAGCCCCTCCTCATTTGAATTAAAAAGAGGATAAAGATGAGCTCCTAAAATTTAGGAGCTCATCGCCATAAAAAGGGGGCTTCAAGGGGCTACGAATTTTTATGGTATTTTTACTTCTTTCAGCCGTGAACAAGAGATCCTCTCTTCCTCCTTTCATCTTCCATTAGCAAGAAGGAAAAAAAAAGGAGGCGTGCATCTCCTCTTAGACCTTCTTCTTTGGTTCTAGCGCATGGAAAAGAAAAGGCTGCGAAGGGCCTTGCATTCTTCTTCCTAGATCTCTCCTTCTTCTTCCTCCTCTCAAAGCAATCAAGAGTTGATTCAAAAGAGAGAACTTCAGCCATCAATAGCTATCTCTGCAAGGGAGCTAGCACCTCGGAAAGATCTAAAAGCTTCGATCGGTGCTTTACTTCATGTGGATACCCGTAGAGGCTGGACATGTGTGCGGCTTCAAGCGAACCTTCCATCAAATCCACGAATATCAGATTTGCAGAGACCATCTACTCACACAAGGTGAAGATCTGATCTTTCTAATAATATAAAATAATTTAAAAGATTTAATCCTAATCTCTTTACAAACGAAGTTTTAAAATACGTTCATGTGATGAAGGCGATCTCGCGCATGCCCTTCCGTTGCAATCTGAAAAAATTTTGAAATTTCCTGCGGCATATGAGGGTTGCTAACAGTGGTATCAGAGCTATGGTTATGTAGATTAAGATTAGGATTAATCATTAAAGGCATTTTAGATCTGAAATTTAAAGGATTATGCTTGCTGAAATTTTCTGCATGCAAAATTTTAAGCTTGCTGATTTTTCTGCATGCTGATTTTTGGATGCATAGATTAATGATTCTATTACCTTTATAATCTGATTACAAATGTTTAGAATCATATCTTGCATAATCAGCAAGTCATGAGTTGAAATAATCAGTTAAATTACAGATCTAAAAATAATATTTAAGCATGAGATGCGTATGGTGATGATCATGGATGAACCCTTTTGAATGTGCTGAAATGTTCTGCGATTTCTGTGATGCTATGTGATGGCATGTAATTTTAATTTTCAAATGCCTGCGTACATCTTAAATTCATGTATTAGAGACCTGCGTATCTCATAAAAAAGGGTTGTACTTTATTCTTTTATTTTATTTATTTTTTAAAGTAATTTGGGATGTAATCTGTGATGTATGTTGCACGTCGATGGTTGATCGATACGTACATCAACAAGCTCAACATGCGCGAATCGAGATCAAAGGTTGATTGAAGATGGATCAAGAAGTTGATCACAATTGGACCTAGGGGATCAAGATCGAGTCAAGAGTTGAAGACGATCTAACCAATTGACGTAAATGTGCTTGTAAAATGACCCCATCCTGGATCCATGATCATCACCAGTTAAATTTATTTTTGATATTATGCCTGGATGTTTATGCTTATGTCTATGCATAGCGGGTAGATATATATTTGCATGAGATGTGAATAGTCCATCGAGAGAGACCTAAATCAAAACCTCCTCAATCAGTCGAGAGTGAACCAACATGAGCTAGTCATATTAGATTAATTGATCAATTGGTGTCTAGGAAAGCATGAAAGGTGGTTACTTAATTAGGACCTTACTCTCTGAGTAAGGGGAGCCTCCCACCTGCTTACCTAGCCAATTGCTCGATAACCTCTTAAGAAGAGCTAAAGGTTGCAAACACTAAGACATGATTACGCAATATTAAGTTCATAGGTCTTCCACCGCGGTAGAGTTGCTAAGGTCTTTTCTGTGTTGATTTGTCTCGGCTGGACACAGTGGGCAAGTTGCATCGGGGGACTGGACCTCTCTATTAGACATGAGATGTTGCGGGATAAAGGTGGGGTTGGGCATCAATAACTGTTAGATGAGGATCCAATGACGACTTTATTTTTGCGGTTATATGGTGGGTCTGACTTAACTAAGTAATGGAGCTAGTTACTGTTAGGTGAGGTCTTCATGACTTAGAGACCAAGTATCACAGCAATTTGCTTGAGAAGCATTATACAAGAGTTGTACACTCATCCATTTATATGTCACCAATAACTGTTAGGTAAGGCGGCATGTAAATCGGTGAGACCGCAGTATCCACTAGAAATCCTAGTTGCGTAGGATTTTCGTTTCTCCATCAGGAGAGTACGAGAGATTTGAGAAAATAGTGGGAGCACATTTGTTTTAAAAGTTTCTAGAATAAATTAAGATCAAGTACAAAGTCTAACTAGAACTTTACTCTCTACAGATCACAATGTCAGCTTCGAACCCTTTGACCCGTATCCTTGAGACCAACCGACTGACCGGAACCAATTACAAAGACTGGCTTAGAAACCTCAAAATCATTCTGAGTTGCGAAAAACTAGGCTATGTACTCGAGAATGATATTTTTAGGTTACCATCATGTCTGACCGATGATCAGCGTGAGACGGATGAAAAATGGACGGACGATGACATTAGGGTCAAGTGCTACATCATGGCATCCATGACTAATGAACTTCAATACCAGTATGAGAATATGAAGACTGCTAGGGAGATACTGGCACACCTGCAAGAGTTGTATGGTGAGCAGAGCCGCACAGCACGCTTTGAAGTGTCCAAGAGGCTCTTTAAGGCAAAGATGCGCGGGGGCAGTCTGTCCATGATCACGGTCTGACTATGATCAAGGACCTAGAGGAGCTTGAGAAGCTCGGTATGACCATGCACAAAGAATTGCAAGTAGATCTGATCCTGCAATCCCTTTCTGATTCATTTGGGCAGTTTATAGTAAACTACCATATGAACAAGATTGAATGCACTAAGACCGAATTATTGAACATGTTGATAACTGCTGAAGGGCCCTTGAAAGGTTCAAGGGGCACTGTTCTTATGGCTGAGTTGACTTCTGGTTCCAAGAGAAAGTCTACTTGGAAGAAAAAGAAACCTGCAAAGAAGTAGAAGAAAAACAAGAAGCCAAAGAAGAAAGTTCAAAAGAAAAAGACTAATGACAAAGTACGTCGACGATCACTGAAAAAGAAACTGTCCTTCATATCTCGAGAGCCTGAAGAACAAAAAGGCAGACACACCTTCAGAAGATATGTTAGACTTGCTCGTAATTGAAACTAACCTTACGGTTTCTTCTACTTCTAGTTGGGTTATAGATTCTGGTTCTAGTGCTCATTTGTGCACTACTATGTAGGGTCTAAAGAAAAGTAGGAGGCTGGTGGAAGGTGCATTAACCCTTCAGGTTGGCAACGGGGCAAGAATTGCTGCTATAGCTGTGGGCACCTATCCTCTGCGACTACCGTCTAGTTTTAGTTTGTTGCTTAGAGACTGTTATTATATCCCTGCTGCTAGCAAAAATTTAATTTCTGTTTCGTGTTTAGCACAGGATGGTCATGTTTTTACATTTGACAAAGACTGCTGCTCTATTTATTTCAGAAATAAATTAGTTGCACTTGATTTCATGATTAACAGTCTCTATCACTTACATGTCGATGTGTCTGTGAATGTGTCTGAGCAAGTAGTGAGTGCCATAGGATCCAAAAGATCCAGAGATGAGATAAACTAGAAGTATCAGAGCGGGTGCTCTATAATTCCTTGCCTTTTTGATTTTGACCTAACCGTCAAAGAGCCAAAGATCATGACAACTCAAATAGATAGTTTCCTAGGAGAGGGACAATTAATTGATAAACCTCCACTATTTAATGGCATAAACTACACACATTGGAAAGCACGCATGCGCATTTTCATTCAAGCACATAACTATGATCTATGGAGTATTATAGTCAATGGGCCACACACAAGCACTAATCATGATAAGAAAATGGCTCAACAAAATTCAAAAGCCATGAAGCTGTTATATTGTGCATTAGATGAGAATGAGTTTAATTGCATATCTTCTTGCATAACTGCTAAAGACATATGGAATATGCTAGAGGCTAAATATGAAAGTACTAATATTTTTAGTGAATCTGAAATTAGCTCTGAAGAAGATAAGAGGCAAGCTGATATTGAAAACCTATGCCTTGTGGCACACAAGGACGAGGTATGTATTGAAACACAAAGTGTCTCCTCTTCTGAATATGAAGTATATGATAAAATTGAAAATGATTTTGTTACCCAGAGATGGTCACCCAAGAGGGGGGTGAATTGGGTGTTTTAAAACTTTTTGTCCAATTAAAAATAAAACACACAAATGCATGAGCTAAAGTAAAAATAGAGGTATGAAAACAGACAATCGCAAACACAAGGTTTTATAGTAGTTCGGAGCTTCCACTGCTCCTACATCCACTCCCCAAAGCACCTTTGGGAATTTTCACTATAATCCAAGATTACAGTCCGGTAGTTTTGCGAGTGCACTACCCAACTTGTTGTTTTACACCGGGCTAACAACGAACCCTACAACCCCCAATTTCACCTAGGCTTGGGACGCCTTTCCCTTGTTCCAAGTCCCTTGACTGGAACAAGCACAATAATGAAAAGTTTTACAAGGATTCAAAAGCTCTTAAGAAGCAAATAAAACAGTGAGAAATAATAAAACCCGGAAGAACCCTTTTAGCCGTTGGAAGCGTGAGAAGTGGTGGTTCTTCCGATGTGGATTGCGTTGGCTTGAACGTGAGCTTTGAATGCCGAGCGGGAGAGAGTAGTTGAGCACGAAATCAGTTGGAAAGCTTGAAGGCACTTGGTTTCTTCACTTGAATGCACTAACTCCCTTGAACCTCTTTTTCTTTCTTCTCTCTTGAATGATCTTATGTTAGGTTGGTGAGAAGTTGTTGGAAGGCACTTAAGAGCTCCCTTTTATAGCCCAAAAAGCAAATATAGCCGTTAGACACAAAGAAAGAAACGTTTGAAATTCAAACAAACCTGCAAAAAGGTGTCAGTCGAGTCCCAGGCGCTCCGGAGATGTCTCCGCTTCAACGCGAGACGTCTCGGCTGTAAGATTTTTCTTTTGACGTTGTTTGGGGTCGACTCGGCGCTTTACCGGGACGCTTCTGATGATGAACCGTTTGAATGCTTGTTTTTCTGTTTTTCTGAGAGGGTCGCCTCGGCACTTTACGGGGACGTCTCGGGATGTTTGCACTTTTTGCATGAGGACGACTCCGCTGCCTCGGGGACGACTCCGCTGTTTTATCTTCGAAAAACAAGTCCTCTGGAATTCTCTGAGAGAGTCGACTCCGCTTTTTCAGGGGACGTCTCCGCTGCCTTATCATCGAAAAAGACATCCTCTGGAATACCCTGAGAGAGTCGACTCCGCTACCTCGGGGACGACTCCAGAAGTCTGTTTTTTACTCACGGGGACGACTCCGCGTCCTGTGGAGACGACTCGCGCGCATCCCTTGAAATCGGCCTTTCTGCCGCCTCTGAGAGAGTCGACTCCGACCCTGCGAGACGCCTCGCCAGGTGCCGGGGACGTCTCCAGACGTGCCAGTTCTTTCTGTTTGTGCCAGAGACGTCTCTGAGACAACCCGGAGACGTCTCGGCTGTCCCTGATCTATTTTCTTCAACTAAAAAATTCTTCAATAAATCCTTAAAAATTATGGAAACTTACCTAGACATTTCTTAACAATATTATTAATTAATCACCTGAAATTCTCAAATAAATTGTTAAGATAAATGGAATTATACTCTAGTGTTTTGTATTCATCAAAATCCATTAGGGGGTCAACAATCTCCCCCTTTTTGATGATGACAAAACACTGAGTATATGCAAAATTCGAAATTTAAACATATACACAGTATTTGATCAGATGTACAAGTATAATGTTTTGATTTGAGCTAGATACAGTGTGCATAATTCAAAATAGTCAACTTTCAGTTCTATCCTTATGCATAAGATTGATCTTAATAGCTCTTAAGCAATTTTAGCATATCAACTGAATTTGAATCAAGTTAAAATTTAAATTAATGAAATATTGATGCTAAAGACAATTGAAGGCTAAGTTCTTTTTGACTCCCCCTTTCTTTTCCAGAAGGGCAATTATCTTAAAGCCAATATTCTTCAATTTTATCTTTTTCTAATTCAATTTTTTAAGTATGAGTGTAGATTTTGCATTCCATATTTAGGTTCTACTCCATATACTCCATATATATATATCTACTCAATACACTCCATAAATTTTGCATTCCAATATATCCAATATCCATATTGGTTCTACTCCCCCTTTTTGTCATCAACAATGAAGGGGACAAATTATCCTTAGGTACTTAAAACTCAATTCCTAGTAGAATTCAGCATATTACCATGAACCACTCAAGGATATTCAAGTTATTTTTATTAAAGAATTCAGCATTCATTTCACTCCCCCTTTGTTTTGGAATTCATTTCAGACTCCTCTTTTTGTTTAAAATAGTTATCACAAGATGTGCTCCCCCTGTTTTATATGCATTGATAAATTGTGTCAAATTTGAACACTTAAGGTATGTTATGAGATTTTTATGGCACAACACAGAATCACATACACAAGGTTTGATTCCACAGGATTTGAAACAAACACAAGATTTCAAAAGAAATTGTATGTCATTCATATGTCATTGCAATCATTTGAAGGCATTACAAGGTTAAAAAAAAAGAAGAAATCATTACAAGTATTGATTCCTAATACAAAAGAAGTGTCAAAATGAGCCTAGGGTTTTACAAAAACAGATGAACCCTAGATGTCTACAAAATGTCCCTCATTGGCGACGTTGCTCATAAGCCCTAGCAGCTGCATCTATAAATGCATTAATTGAATCTAGCAGTGTTCTGAACTGATCTCCCTGAGACTGATGGAAGGCTGCCACTAGTGCTTCAAATTCAATGCTTGCCCTTTCAATTCTTCCTCTAAGTTGGGCAACCATAGTGCCCACATTGCCTCCAGAGCTTGTCAATTCTTGAAGGCTTTTTGATATGCTCTTCAAGTCATCCTGTAGCTCAATTGATCTGAAGGATTGGGTGGCACTCACATGAACTAGTTCTGTCGCTGTAGCTTCTATCTGAGCTCTAATTTCCTTCAACTCTTGTAGAAGCCCTTCATGTGAGGTTCTGATGGGGGCCAACTCAGCAGAAATCATCGATCTCATCTCCTCCCTCATCTGCTAGCATATTACAGATGCTAAAGTGCGCATCTGTTCTTCTGATAGGGAGAAGGGCCCACTGACTGGAGGAGGAGGAGGCACAGATGTGGAAGGTCCAGCTGAGCTGGAGGGTACATCAGGGAAGGCCATGTGGCTATGTGGAGGAGAGTGGTGGTCAGGCTCCTGATGTGGGATCTCGGGCTCTAAGGTTTGAGAATTTCTTTTTGGTACCTTGACCCAAGACCTATCTACCTTGTGAAACTCCATTCTACGCATTGTGCTTTCATTATAGTAGTCGGTGTTTCTCAAGGGTTTTGCAGGCTCATTTTCTGGAATTTGAACCTTGAAATGTTTGAATACTAGGGTAAAGATCATCCCATAGGGTATGCTAAACCTAGAATACCTATGACATATAGAAATGTAGTTCAGCATAAGTCTAGGGAGATTTAGGGGAATCCCTAGTAGGATGTGGTGCATGATGACTAAATCTCGCTCCGAAACAAAATCGAAGCGACCGGTTTTTGGAAACAAGACCCGGTTGACAATACTCAAAAGTAGTCTCATCTCGGCATTTAGGTCTTGTGAGTTAACCACATCAAGAGGGCCGCAGTCCTCTCGTCCTAAAACTAGGTTTAGGGCTATTTTCCTTTGGGGATGTGAGGTCGGAGCCTCACCGTCTTTAGGGATTTGTAATACACTAGATAGGGTATCCTCATTGATCTCTATCAATGTCCCTCGGACATAGGCAGTGTACCCCGAGTCCCCTAAGGCCATATTACTAAACATCTCTCTAACTAGACCGGGGTAGGTTGATGTGTTGAGAGTACAAAGATATTCCCAACCTTGGGCACGGAGTCTCTCTCCAATAGAGAACCCCTTACTCTCTAAAAAATGGAAATCTATAAACCTACCCGTGGTTACTGTGCGATTCGCACAGGAAATGGTCGTGGTTGGCGGAGCAACCGGAGGAGACGGTGCGGAAGGTTCTTCCCTCCGTTCCTCGGCGTCGGTCGCTACCCTAGGACGCCTCCCACTTGTTCTCCTAGCTCTTTTAGGTGCCATGGCTCGAAAATCCTAGGGAAATGGGGAGTTTTGGTTCGGTTTGAGGTGGAGAGAAAAATGGAGGCTAGGGTTTTGTATTTTGTTGGGGACGAAAGAGATAGCTCGGGTCGGCTCGAGCTGTTTCGACCTATTTTAAAAAAAAAAACCTTGTTCGGTCCCCGAGACGTCTCCGCGACTAACGCGAGACGTCTCGCCGGGGGGACGTCTCTGCGATTTGCCAGAGACGTCTCCGGCACTGAAAAATTTCAGACTGAATTCTATCTTTTTCCAATTTATTTTATTTAACCATACTAATCAACATGATTTCTTTTGGTGAATATAGAGTGAGTTTGTTTGTGATCCTTCCCTTTAATAATATACCCTATAAAAGTTTGATAATAATTTTTTGAATTATTAATATTGAAATGAGGAATGTTTGACCAAATTTCGAATACCTATGAAATAGGCTCTGAAAATATCTCCATGAAGAGTCCAAGGGAGGGTAACCATCCTCCGGAAAGTCAAACAATTCGTCATTTAACTTAGATAGATTCATGCTTTCACTTAATAGATACTAGGTTTGCTATTTGTGACTTTGAGGTGGATTATTAGTTTGAGTAGCAAAGCATTGCAATACAAGTTCAATTTATTTGCTAGGATCATACAAGCTCAAAGCATTCCTTAAATAGTTGAACCTATCTTTACAAAGGGGCTTTGTAAAGATATCGGCCAATTGATTTTCAGTACATACATACTCAATCATCACATCATTTTTCAGCACATGATCCCTAATAAAGTGATGCCTAATCTCTATATGTTTTGATTTTGAGTGTTGGACAGGATTTTTTGTTAAATTAATTGCGCTTGTATTATCACATCTAATTGGTATATTGTCCATTTTGATACCGAAGTCTTCAAGTTGCTGCTTAATCCATAGAACTTGGGCACAACAGCTTCCAGCTGCAATGTACTCAGCCTCAGCTGTGGACAAGGCAACTGAATTCTGTTTCTTGCTAAACCAAGAAACCAAATTAGCACCCAAGAATTGACATGTGCCACTTGTGCTTTTTCTGTCGAGTTTGCACCCGGCAAAATCAGCATCGGAATAAGCAATTAAATTTATGTCAGATTGTTTAGAATACCATAAGCCTACATTAGATGTCCCTACTAGATATCTAAAAATTCTTTTAACAGCTTGCAAGTGTGATTCCTTAGGACATGCTTGGTATCTAGCACACATACAAACACTGAATAATATGTCTGGTCTACTAGCAGTAAGGTAAAGTAAAGAGCCTATCATACCTCTGTACAATTTGCAGTCTATATTTTTACCTTTTTCATCTTTGTCAAGCTTGCAACTTGAGCCCATGGGTGTGCTGATTTCCTTTGCATCCTTCATCTTGAATTTTTCCAACATTTCCTTAATATATTTGGACTGACTGATGAAGATGCCTTCCTCTGATTGTTTTATTTGTAGCCCAAGGAAGAAGTTGAGCTCACCCATCATGCTCATTTCAAATTCTCCCTGCATAAGCTTGGCAAACTCTTGACAAAGACTATCATTAGTAGCACCAAAAATTATATCATCCACATAAATTTGTACAAGCAATAAGTCATTTTCTTTTCTTTTAATGAAGAGGGTTTTGTCTACATTTCCTCTCTTAAATTTATTTTCAATTAGAAAATTACTTAATCTTTCATACCATGCCCTAGGGGCTTGCTTCAGTCCATACAATGCTTTATGTAATTTATAAACATAATCTGGATGTAAGTGGTTTTCAAAACCTGGAGGTTGTCCTACATAAACTTCCTCCATTATATAACCATTTAAAAATGCACTTTTTACATCCATTTGATAGAGTTTAAAATCCATGAAGCAAGCATATGCCAAAAGTAGCCTAATAGCCTCTAACCTAGCAACAGGAGCAAAAGTTTCATCAAAATCTATTCCTTCCTCCTGATTATAGCCTTTGGCAACTAGTCTAGCTTTGTTTCTTATAACTATTCCATCTTCATCTAGTTTATTTCTATACACCCACTTGGTGCCTATGATTGAAACATTAGGGGGTCTTTTCATTAGAGTCCAAACTTGATTTTTTTCAAATTGATTTAATTCCTCTTGCATAGCATTTATCCAATTTTCATCCTTTTCGGCTTCCTCTAGTGACTTAGGCTCTATTTGTGAAACGAAAGCAAGATAATTACTAGTATTTCTTAGAGAGGATCTTGTCCTTACCCCTTGTGAGGGATCACCAAGGATTAAATCCCTTGGATGACCATGTGCATACCTCCATTCCTTCGGAAGATCTTGATTTCTTGCTTGAGGTTGATCTTCTTCATCTTGCTGAATTGTATCTTCCTTGACTTCATCTTCAAGTTGTTTGTCTTGTATGGAGAACTCCTTCATTCTGTCTTCAAGTATACCTGCATCACTATCTTCTTCTTTTCTAGAAGAATCTCCATTAGCTTCATCAAAAACAACATGAATGGATTCTTCAACAACGAGAGTTCTCTTGTTGAAGACCCTGTATGCTCTACTAGATGAGGAATAACCTAAGAAGATCCCCTCATCTGATTTAGCACTAAATTTACTTAGATTGTCCTTTCCATTGTTTAAAATAAAACACCGACAACCGAAAACATGAAAGTAACATATATTTGGCTTCTTATTATTCAGCAACTCATAAGGTGTTTTCTTTAAAATAGATCTGACTAATGCACGGTTTAAAATGTGACATGCAGTATTTATCGCTTTAGCCCAAAAATATTTTGGTAGATCCGATTCGCACAACATGGTACGAGCCATATCTGCTAGTGTGCGATTCTTCCTTTCTACCACCCCATTTTGTTGGGGTGTCCTAGGGGCCGAGAAATTGTGATTGATACCATTTTCGTCACAAAATTTTTCAAAGTATTGATTTTCAAACTCTGTACCATGATCACTCCTAATTGCTTTTAGTTTAAGATTGAGTTCATTCGAAACCCTATTATGAAACTTGATAAAAGCGGGAAAGAACTCATCTTTATGTGCAAGAAATGAAACCCATGTAAAACGTGAAAAATCATCAACAATTACAAGACCAAATTTCTTACCCCTTAGACTAGCAGTTCTAGTGGGTCCTGTTGACCCCCTAATGGATTTTGATGAATACAAAACACTAGAGTATAATTCCATTTATCTTAACAATTTAATTGAGGATTTCATGTATTTTATTAAGAATATTGTTAAGAAATGTCTAGGCAAGTTCCCATGATTTTTTAAGGACTTATTGAAGAATTTTTGAGATGAAAGAAAAAGTTCAGGGACAGCCGAGACGTCTCCGGATTGTCTTAGAGACGTCTCTGGCACAAACAGGAAGAACTGGCACGTCTGGAGACGTCCCCGGCACCTGCCGAGTCGTCCCCGCGATAGCGGAGTCGACTCTCTCAGTAGCGGAGTCGACTCTCTCAGTGGCGGCAGAAAGGCAGTTTTCAAGAGATATGCGCGAGACGTCCCCACCGTACGCGGAGTCGTCCCCGCAAGTAAAAAGCAGACTTCTCGAGTCGTCCCCGAGGTAGCGGAGTCGGCTCTCTCAGGGTTTTTCAGAGGATGTCATTTTCGGTGATAAGGCAGCGGAGACGTCCCCTGAAAGAGCGGAGTCGACTCTCTCAGAGAATTCCAGAAGACATGTTTTTCGGAGTTATAACAGCGGAGTCGTCCCCAAGGCAGCAGAGTCGTCCCCATGCAAAAAGTGCAAATAAGCCGAGACGTCCCCATAAAGTACAGAGACGACCCTATCAGAAAAACAGAAAAACAAGGATTCAAACGATACAATTCCAGAGTCGTCCCCGTAAAGTGCCGAGTCGACCCCAAACAAAGTGAAAAGTAAATTTATACAGCCGAGACGTCTCGCGTTGAAGCGGAGACGTCTCCGGAGCGCCTGGGACGCGACTGACAACTTTTGCAGGTTTGGTTTGAATTTCAAATCTCTTTTACTTTATCTCTAACGGCTATATTTGCTTTTTGGGCTATAAAAGGGACCTCTTAAGTGCTTCTCAATAACTTTTTACCAACCCAAAGCTAGATCATTTAAGAGAGAAGCAAGAGAGAGAAGTTCAAGGGAGTGAGTGCATTCAAGTGAAGAAATCAAGTGCTTTCAAGCTTCCCAAGTGATTTCAAGCTCAACCACTCTCTTCCGCTCGGGATTCAAAGCTCATACTCAAGCCTACGCGATCCACATCGGAAGAATCATCATTTCCCACGCTTCCAACGGCAAAAGTATTCTTTCGGGTTCTATTGTTTATCATTGTCATATCTGCTTATTTAGAGCTTTTCAATCCTTTGTAAAACCTTTCATTGTGGTGCTTGTTCCAGTCAAGGGACTTGGAACAAGGGAAAGGCGTCCCAAGCCTAAGTGAAATTGGGGGTTATAGGGTTTGTTGTTAGCCCGGTGTAAAACAACGAGTTGGGTAGTGCACTCGCAAAACTACCGGACTGTAATCTTGAATTATAGTGGAAATTTCCAAAGGTGCTTTGGGGAGTGGATGTAGGAGCAGTAGAAGCTCCGAACCACTATAAAACCTTGTGTTTGCGATTGACCTTTCTCATTCCTCTTTCTTTACTTTAGTTCATACATTTGTGTGTTTTATTTTTAATTAGGCGAAAAGTTTTAAAACACCCAATTCACCCCCCCTCTTGGGTGACCATCTCTGGGCAACAAGTGGTATCAGAGCGGGTGCTCTGTGTATTTCTTGAAGACCTAACCGTCTTAGCCAAAGATCTAGATGGGAACACCCTTTAACAATGTTTCTGCTGAGGGGCAGGCAACCAATAGACCTCCACTCTTCAATGGGACAAATTATACCTATTGGAAAACTAGAATGAGGATCTTCATTCAAGCACAAGACTATGCCTTGTGGAGGGTTATAGTCAAGGGACCACAAGAACCATCACACATGGTTAATGGCATTCAAGTTCCCAAACCTGAGGAGGATTGGGATGAGAATGATGATAGGATGGCTCAACTCAATTCTAGAGCCATGAACTCATTATTTTGTTCCCTAGATGTAAATGAGTTTAATAGAGTCTCCACATGTAGTTCCGCTAAGGAAATATGGGATAGGCTTGAAGTTACCCACGAGGGTACAAATCAAGTCAAAGAGTCCAAAGTGAACATTCTAGTTCACAAATATGAGTTGTTTAAGATGGAACCCAATGAAACCATCACATGCATGTTTACACGTTTTACCGATATAATTAATGGTCTAAAGAGTTTGGATAAATCTTATACTAATCCGGAACTTGTAAGTAAAATTCTCAGGTCTTTGCCGAAAGCATGGGAAGCAAAGGTCACGGCGATCGTAGAAGCCAAAGACCTCAACACCTTGGGACTAGAACAACTTTTGGGCTCATTGATGACGCATGAGCTCACGATGAAGCAACATGAAGATGATTTGCCAAAGAAGAAGACAATTGCACTCAAGGCTACTTCGAGTGTGTGTGAAGAAGAAAGTAGTGAGAGTGAGGAAGAAAGTGAGGACGAGGACTTGGGTTTGATAGTTAGGAAGTTTAAAAAATTCATGAGGAAAAAGAAACCCTTCCCAAGGAAAAAGTTTGGAGGGAGAAATGATTGGGAAAAAGAAAAAGAAAAAGAAAGAGACCCAATCATATGCTATGATTGCAAGAGACCGGGACACATTCATTCCGAATGCCCTCAACAAAAGAAGTATTTTGGAAAGAAGAAGAAAAAGGCATTGAAGGCAACATGGGATGATAGTGACACATCATCTTCCGAGGAAGAGAAGGAAGAGACCGCCAATTTGTGCTTCATGGCGTTCGAAGACGACGAGGTATATCAAAACCCAACTATAAATTTTACTTTAGAAGAATTATATGAAGCTTTTCAAGAACTTATGGGTGATTGTAGTATGTTAGGAGCAAAGAATAAAGAATTAAAAGCCTCCAATCAAAAACTGAAGGAAGATATTGAAAACCTATTAATTGAAAAGGAGAGCATTAAAAATATTAACACTATTGACCTAGAAATCAAAAATTCAAAACTTAGCATTGAAAATGAAAAGGCAAAAACACTAATTAAGGAATTAAATCTAAAAGTAAAATCCCTACTCGATAATAATACCTCACTCGCACAAAATGTTGAATCTCTTAAAAAGGATAAGGAAGAACTAGTTAAAGAAAATTTGAATCTTAAGAATGAGGTACATAAGTACAAACCAATTGTTGAAAAATTCACACAAAGCTCTGAAAAATTAAATCTTATTCTTTCAAATCAAAGAGCTGTTTTTAATAAAGCCGGATTAGGATATAAAACTAACAAGCAACAAAAATATCTAAAGAATTTCTTTGTGAAAGCAAAAGATGTCAAAACTGAAAAACCTACATGCTTTCATTGTGGAAAGAATGGACATAAAGCCTACTCTTGTATTCAAAGAAAGATCCAAATTAACAAGAGTACATTTGTAAAAGCTAAAAACATAACTAAAGTATGGATGCCTAAGGTGTTGGGAACCCGCCCATGCCGCTGATATTTCAAAAATTAAATCAGATGGCAGCGGAAGAGGCATGTGCGGGATCGACGTTCATCGCATGAACGTTGTTTCGAGACCTTTCGTAATTAGGTAAGAATTAAAACTTTTAAAACTAATAGGAAGATCAAATCTTCACCTTGCGCGGGTAGATGATCACCGCAAATCTGAATTCGTGATTTTGGAAGAGGGTTCGCTTGAAGCCGTTCAAACGTCCGGCCTCTACGGGTATCCACACGAAGCAGGATCCGATCCAAGCTCTCTATCTCACCGGGGTGCTAGCTCCCTTGCAAAGATAGCTTTTGATGGCTGATCTCCTCTCTTTCAATCAACCCTTGATTGCACTTGAGAGGAGGAAGAAGAAGGAGGAACTCAAGGATGAAGAACACAGCTTCTGCAGCCTTCTTTCTTTTCCCTGCGTTGGAAGAAGGATTGGAGGAAGAGGATGACGCCAACGCTTGGACTTTGCTCTCC